>NC_044503.1:10245956-10315956 GCF_902362185.1 Chanos chanos | reverse complement strand
GCTACTCTGTCTGCTCAGTTAAAGTGCCATTGTTAAGGAACGATTTGGCCACGAGATGATTTGTTACTGCTTTTGGGAAAAAAATACAAAGGCGAAATGAATGTGATTGGTAATTTAGACTGAGTACCACAGGAACACTGGAATCTTTATAACTAGGTAGGGATGCTTACGATAAGCTGCGTTTAACATATGCACTCATTTGTTACTTCGAGAAACTTAAACTTTATCGAATCAAGTCGACGCTGCAATGTAGATATGGCGAAACATAAAAAGATTTATGTCATACATTTGCGGGATAACAAACCGGCACATCTAACAAGAAATAGTACTGTAGATGATTGAACAGTTTTAACAAAAGCAGTCAATTTGCAATTTAGGCTACTCCAAAGAAAGTCCTCATAATTGCGTTAGTATTACTGAAGGCTAATTCTTACATATCCAGGTTTATGTTTTAGATTTAAAGTTGTTTTTTTAGTTATCGGGCGTGATTACTGCACCTTCAGGGCTAATACAACCTCTTTGAGGGAGAGCGAGAGAGAGAGAGAGAGAGAGAGAGAGGATTTTTGGCAGTTGTTTAAAAAAAAATCGGAGATCCTTCGCTTTGTTTGTAATGGGTGCGTGTGATAAAGGAGGTCTGATCTGAGTTTTAATCAACATGACCTTATTCGCTGTTATCGCAGACATCGCCAGTCTACCCTGAGAGACAGTCAGTCTTTGCCTTAACATCTGGGTTGACAGAAAAATACTAGAGGAAAGGCGAGCCAGTACCATTCAGTGTTTTAGGATAAAGTAGCAATAATTCAGTTAGTAAAAAAAAATTTCATTGTCTGAAGACAGTCTAGATTACTCAGTTCGAATCATATTAGCAATTTTAAAATAAAATACAACAACTGTCTTAAATAGATTACAGCATAGCTGATGTTTAGTACACCAGTGTTCAGTTTGCCTCCCCTGAGTTTAGATGGTACGTTCCATTTTTAAAGGGATAGTTCCCCACTCCACGCTCCTGAAGAAAGCGAGACGATTTCATGAGGGTAGGAGACTACCATGCCATTGAAACGGTGACCACCTTGTTGGCTTCGTTCGGTTATTTTCTAAAGGAGTAACCAAAACAAAGATTTTCTTCGGCAAAGAGGCAAATGTCCCCAGATGCAAATGTGGATGTAACTGTTGCACTTTGAATACAGGTAGGTGTGAGTAAGCTTCTGCACCGTTATCCAAGTGTTCTACCCTAACTAATGAAATTATTGTCATGGATGCATGGTAACAGACGCATGGACGTTTTCAGATGGTTTGGTTTCAGTTGCACTCTACAACCAGCATGCTTCTTTTGATAAAATAGGACATGATTGTAGTCAGTCAAACACATAGTGGAGTCTCGCCCTAGTAGTAAAGAGGATGGTTACCTGGTTTGTTAACGGTGGCCAGATGAATCACTGTAATGTGCACAGTTACGAGCAACCGCTCTTTTCAGAACAAAGGGAACGTTAAAATTAGTATTTGCTCATGACGGCAATTAAGAAACAGGTATTTGGCTATCGTGTAATTGTAAACCTCAAACAGCGAACGCCCATAGCTTCAGTTTTCTAGCCACACAATAGATCATTATTCCCTCTATTGTAACACATGGAAACCCAATTCCTTTTTTTCCTCGAAAGTTGCCAATTCAGTCCACGGACAATGGATCTTAATGTAAACCTGTGGACTAAGTTTATAGTCCCTCTCCTTTGCACGACCTCGCAAAAACCAGAAAACGGTTGCGTTAACAACCATCCACCCGCAATGGTTATGACTGTGTTGAGTATTTGCTTAGATGTCTGTCACATCTGTAATAGTGGCGAAACATTGTCACGTGACTAAATGTTTTTCCCGTTTTGAGACAAATAACCTAAATATGCATAATGAGCGCTGTCCGCCCAGGTTGTTCTATAAGAGGAATAAAAAAAATCAGTTTTTGTATCCCGTTTTATTAGCCACTGATTATCCACATACCACATACCATATTTAGTTTTTTTTTTTAATTTAACAGTGGAAAATAAACGTAGTAGAGACTCTGTTAAATCGCCGTTTAAGACATGCAGTACTCTGTTCCTCTTCAGTTGTGGATCAAGTCACTAGCTAGAGGGCAAAGGGAAGGATGTTACATGAGCTGAGATTCACGCGTGCTGCCCGGTAGGATGATAGTGGATTTTGCAGGTTAAGTGAGGTAGAGATTAAAACGAGGTGAGACCATTGGGCACCACGCCTTGGAGTTTGACTTTCCCAAAACAAGCGCCACTCCTTTAGCTCTCATACAGAATCATAAATATTCATTAATTGACTACATATCCCCTTCCTGTGGCACGTGAATCATACGTATCTGAGGAACTGAGAAGACACTGGCGTGTGTGTGTAGCCTATGTGGCGTGTGTGTATATATATATATATATATATATATATATATATGTGTGTGTGTGTGTGTGTGTGTGTGTGTATACATACGTGTGTGTGTGTAAATATATATATATATATATATATGGAGAGAGAGAGAGCGATGGTTATATACAAGGTATATAAATACAAGTACGCATGTAAGGTAGGCTATACAAACTGTAATTAGTCATTTCACTATAGCCTACTCTGCTTTGAGAAAACATGGAGGTTACTTATGTAGTCCACAAAAACTTAACGCAAGTGTTCATCGAATATTCAGTGCAGTAGCTGCGAAATTAGATTCCAGCAGCGCTGAGCGTTGGGCCTATGTGAAATTACATCGTCGATCACAAGTGTGTGAACACTACCGATATCCAGTGTTGTCGCTGGGTGGGGGGTTGATTGATTCATCTCTATCTTGATGTTGCGTCGCGCCCGATTTTACGGGGAGCTTCATTACTTTTGTCAGACGTATAGCTGACTAATAACGTTATATTTAAAAATATTATGTTTTCTTGACCCAGATAAGTAACATTTACTTTCTTCTTTCAATGTCGTGACATCGTGTGACGTGCTTTGCAAAGTCAGACATGTGATGTAATGGACACAAACCATAATTTCATGGCTATAAAAATATGTAGCCAATTACAGCGGAAAGACCACACTTTCAAGGCAATCCTTAGTGCCAATATATGTGCTTTTTACATTACATTATCAAGGCTCACTTGCTAACATGTGATAGTGTAATGTAAAACATAGGCTACTCGGTTTTGCACACCAACTTCAACACTGGCTATTGCCTGTTTTATATGAAAATACTGTTGGACGTCAGGTTTATCAACAGTGATATCTGGTGTCTTCTATAGGCATAACCTTAGATTCCAGTGCCAAATTAGTGACTTGTGTGTAGATGTTCTTGCCCTGATTCTCAGATTTATCCTATGATGCATGCAGTGCCTCAGTACTTGGTCTCAAAATTTTGCTTATCTCATAATTTCTGTTTCACAACCTTCAAGAAAAATCTGAGGCCCAGAAACTCTTGCATGGCTTCAGATGTTATAAATATGACACTCATTAAATAAAATGTGTCTGTGCTGTTCTTGCAAGCAGTCTATATACAAACTAGTTCAAACGTCTGTCATATTCACACCACTACATCCAAGCAGTAAAAAAATATCTGTAATGAGACAGCTGTAATTGGCCATTTTTGGCACTTTAATCAGTGTTGTGAAATGTCTTGTTCTGTAAAAACTGAAGCACTCCTACCTCCCTCATGCCCACCTTATTATTTAAACTTGTTGCCTGTCAAAGACACATGTCAAATCCCTGGGGTTCAGTAAACCACAATTGCCGGTCTACTTTGACAAGTACCGTTGATGACCTTAAAAGATGAAAAAAAAAAAAAAAAAAAAGTAAATCAAGATTTCCTTCTACATCTTTGAGAAGAAAGGTATACATTTCCACATGTGGATTGGCATGTGTACCCACAATGACTAAGGTCTTACTTTAGTGGAAGTGGAGTTTTTATTGATCATAATCACTGAACAATGGCCGCTGCCTATATGCAGTCACAGTTTCTCAGTATTCACCACAGCCTGTGCTTGCTTCTTCCTCATAGAGGCATCAAACGTCACCGATATCTTTAATGAGATCTTTTGTTTTTCTTGGCCTGGGCAGGTGAATTTTTCTTTTCAGTTCAAATGTATGACAGAACAGGGGTGTTGGACTCAACTCAAACAGGCAGTTTTAAATGATAAGAACCATGTAAAGGCTTATCCTCTAGTGTGATTGGCTAATCGGAGGGTGTTTGAATTGTGTGATTGCATTAATCATTGGTGTTGGTGATTAGATTTATTTGTGTCTCTGCAAACTGGCAGTTTTGGAAAAGGAGTTCTTAGCACTCACCAAATCAGTGTACAACTCCTTATCTGATGGGAATTAATAAAAAAAAGCCTGCAGCTGAAGCTGCTGCACTTTTTATTAACGCCTCTTCTGTAGGGGCCGTGTAGTATATGTATGTTTCTATTTTCTGCCTCATTATGTTTCATAGAACCTATTTCTATTGCTCCGTGTGGCTGTCGGTATTTTATTAAATAGTGGAAGTCTGTGTTATTGAATTTGCTGCGAAGACAGTGGACTCAAGCAATGAACAAGGCCTTGGTAATCGTCGCTATATCTTAACATCAACCCGCATTTCTGACGTAGAATGGTGTAGAGATCTGGTGTAGAAATAAACAAAAGTGCTTCTCCTGAACTCAAGCAGGATGGAAAACAAGACTAAAATAACAGAAAAAAAGGAAGCAATCTGGTGACACTCAGAGATTTTCCCTTCACCTTTCATGACCCCCTTCTTTCATTGTTGTTTTCAACAAGTTGCTAGTTTTTACATCCCCTTTTTTTCCCCTCCCTCTCAATCCACAAGCTAAAGTTATGATATAATATCATCATATAAAAAGCCTTTATGAAATCAGTTTTGGTGGAAGTTCAGGAATTTGGACGCACCCTAAATTGGTGTCTTCTCCATCTCTAAACAAAACAAACAAACTTTGAGTGCCCTTAGTAAACGTAGCGGTGGCGTAAGTGCCCTGCTTAGCAGGATCTAACGTGACTCATTTCTCTGCAGCTCATATGAAAACGCACAGACAGACTTGATATACTGTAAATGAAACCTTTTTGCTGTCAGGTATTCTCAGCATGTCACCTCCTACTTTCTAATCCTGCAAAGAGAGCGATTGCTTTTATTTATTTATTTATTTATTTATTTTTTCATTCTAATCAAGTACTGTTGACCCTCATTACAGAAGCGGCAAGAAGAGGGTAGTGTTTTGTTAGTCCTTGATTAGATGGACCAGTGATCTCTCTTGAATGTTGTATGAATTCTCATAGCAGAGTGACTGAGCTTCGGTTCCATTTCACCAACCCTGAATCGCCCTCACTCGCAGCACTGGGTTTTTAATATAGCGTCTGACTAGAGGGCGAATTCAGATGTTCATCATATCCATCATATTTTCCTTCAGCTTATTCAACTGATTGATGTGGTCATTTCTCATCACTACAAATGACAGGCAAAAGGGTAATAGGGTGCTAGCCGTAGGGTTAGGGAACATGGCTAATGAATGAAGCCATTTCACCTGGGCTCTGTAAATTCCGAACATGTCCGTAAAACGGAACGGCTGCACTGGGTTCACAGGGCTTACAGTATGCGTCTCATCAGGATTCCAGCAGCGTCTGTGTTTACGGTTCAGCACAGGCAGGAAAGGTCATTGGGGAGTATTTGTCAAAAGTATTGATGTGACATGAAAACTTCCAGCACAAGAAGCCTGTAACATCTTTAAACATATATAGGCTCACACACATACCAGCCCTTTCGCACAGCAGGCATTTTCATATGATGACACAGCAGCAAAGGCTACTAATTATATCGGGGTATTATTATAATTTCCGCTTCGGTATTTTCATCAGATCTGTAGCAATATCTGTGAATAAAGTTGTTTATTTAGCAAATTTATTTTTTGGTTTGAAGAGGTCAGATGTGAATAAGACATGTAACCGCCAAGGAGAAGTTCTGTATTTGCAAACAAGTGGTCACATATACACCCGAGATAATGCACAGTTTTTACCTTTTAAAGCGTGTTTTCACTTGCAGGGGATTCCATTTCTGAGCAGAGAATAAATAACAGTGTTATTTGACTCCATCATCAAACGTCTGTCTGGCGGCCTAGCCATCCACTCATCTATACGGTAATTCTTGCTTAGGCATTCGGTTTTTCTTTCTTTCTTTTTTTTTTCTTTTTTTTTTTTTACTGGCACCAGCCAGTGCTCCACTGTGCTAATGAAATCATTGTGATTGCCGTTCAATAGCGTCTTCCACAAGTCAGGAAATGTATTACAATACGTTATTGTATTACAATGGCCACTGTATTCGCATTTTATGCTCAATATAAAAGCACTATGTGGCTAGGCAGATTCATTCTCCAACATTGTTTGGTTCTCTGAATGACAAAAATTCAAACCTTCCAGACTATGCATTGTTATACTGCAGAGAAGTTATTTTTGTATTTTTCATACTGACTGCGCCGTATATGCTGGAATTATATTTGAGTTCAACAAATGTTCTGATGTATTTGATGTTAAATAGACATGTCTTAATGAGACAACTGTCCGTTCTACTCTCAGCGAGGGTATTTGGGGAAAAAAAAACAGCCCTACTTCTTCTGGGTAGATCTCCAGTAGCTCTTGTTGCCCATCATGGTTAGTGTGGGAACATTTAGCATACTTGATTTTGAGTATGTTAATTGAAGTAAAACAACAGAGAATGGCTTAAACAGGCCTTGGTCGTCTTCACACAAATTAAAAGCTGATTCCAAAGGTTCTGCCCACTGAATCCTCAAGTCTCTGTAATGTAGTTTTATTAAAGCCTTGTTCTTCCTGCGTACCTAGCCCAGTTCTTCCCAGCACACACACACACACACACACACAGAGAGAGAGAGAGAGAAAGAGAGACAGGGAGCACCATAAGGGCCTCTTTCATTCCTGCTGCTAGGCCCGGTGGGGGAGAGCGGTGATTGAGCAGAAGAGCAATGTGTTTGATCTACTGAGCACTTATGTTAAAGATCCTTTAGCTGCTAACATAATATAGCGCAGAAGTCTCATGGCCGCACAGTTTACACTTTTTCTCTCCATCTATTTGTTCGGACCCTGTCATCTCACTCTCTTGCCTGCCCAGTGCTAGTGCCTAATTAACAAATGTGCCCGGGATTAGTGCTAGTGATGGCTATAAAGCTTTATTAGCAATCCATTGAGTGAAAGAAGTGGGAGTGACAAGGCTTGGCACCAACAGAAGCCACTCGATCAATATGCGACCCCAAAACCCCCTCACACAGCTGTCTTGCACTGGCTGACTGTCCAGATTTAGTCATTAATACCCCCAAATGGACTACAGTCAGGCTGGGAGTAAGGCTGAAGTAAAAGTGCTGAAAATCCAAATGTGATTTTTTAAACTTTCTTTTTTTTTTTCTTTTTTTTTTTTTTTCCCAGAGTGCTTAATGCAATTAAACTTCTTTCAGATAAGACATTGCTTTCCCCTGCAAAATCCTTTTTTTTTTTTTTTTTTGCAAACTGACTCTGTTTTCTCTCCTGCATTTCAGACATGAGCCAGTGAAACAGCAAAAGAAGGAAAGCCTGCAATAAGCTCAAGGGAAGAGCTCTGCCTCGTTCCCCCCTCCCCCCCCCCTCCCCCACAAAAAGTTTTTAATCATGACGCCCACATGGTTGGTAGTCTATTTTATTTTAAGTCTATCTGGGACCAACACAGCATTCCCTATGACCCCTACCGAGCTGCCACCTGAGACAGGGATTTACAGAGTCAAAGACACAAGCCTCACGCACCTGACGGTACACCGCAAGACGGGCGAGGTGTTCGTCGGAGCCGTAAACCGAGTCTACAAACTCTCCTCGAACCTGACCGAGCTGCGATCGCACATGACGGGACCTGTGGAAGACAACGCCAAATGCTACCCCCCTCCCAGTGTCCGAGCCTGCGCTCACAAACTGGAGTCCTCTGACAATGTGAACAAATTGCTGCTGATAGACTACGCGGGGAACCGTCTGGTGGCGTGTGGGAGCATCTGGCAAGGAGTTTGCCAGTTTCTCCGGCTAGAGGACCTCTTCAAGCTCGGCGAGCCGCACCACCGAAAAGAGCACTACCTTTCAGGGGCCCGAGAGGCCGACGGAATGGCGGGGGTGGTGGTGGGCGAGGACGACGGACCGGGAGGGGAGATGAAGAAAAAGAAGAAAGGCGGGAGTCGGCTTTTCATCGGCGCAGCCATCGACGGGAAGTCCGAGTACTTCCCGACCCTGTCCAGCCGTAAGCTCGTCGCTGACGAGGAGAGCGTCAGCATGTTCAGTCTGGTTTATCAAGATGAATTTGTGTCCTCCCAAATCAAGATACCCTCAGACACGCTCTCTCTCTACCCAGCCTTTGATATCTATTATGTATACGGTTTCTCCAGTCGCACCTACATATACTTCCTCACCCTGCAGCTAGACACACAACTCACACAGATGGACGCCACAGGCGAGAAATTCTTCACCTCCAAGATTGTGCGAATGTGCTCCAACGACACAGAGTTCTATTCTTATGTGGAGTTCCCGCTGGGCTGCACTAAAGATGGGGTGGAATATCGACTTGTCCAGGCTGCCTACAAGCACCGTCCTGGCCGGATGCTTGCCCAAGCTTTGGGCTTGTCGGAGGATGAGGACGTGTTGTTTGTGGTCTTTTCCCAAGGCCAGAAGAACAGGGCCAACCCACCCCGTGAGACTGTGCTGTGCCTGTTCACCCTGCATCAGATCAACCTGGCCATGAGGGAGAGGATTAAGTCCTGCTACCGTGGGGAGGGCAAGTTGTCTCTGCCTTGGCTGCTCAACAAGGAACTGCCATGCATCAACACGGTGAGTCTACTGAATTTGAATTCTCCTTCATGTTATCTCCACGTGAGAAGCCGCGTGTATCAGTCATGAAGCGGATCTTAACAACATTTTACCACTATTTATATTTAACAGCTACTTAACGTTCTGGTGCAACGTCAAAATCTTTTTAAGCATGGTTTCTGACATGAAAATGTTTTTTTTTTTCATTTTTGTTTATTTACAGATTCATGTATGTATTTATGAGCAAATGCATGAGGTTTAATAACCTCTTTGTGATCTAACATGGGTCCCCGAAGATCAAAATGCTATCTAACGTCTCGTGGTTTGATTGGATGTAATCTATTTTTGATGAAAAATCCATTGATAACAGATAGGATAAGACAGAATAGGTTATCGAAAAAAGTAGATGGGAAGGAAAGTGACATCTAATCATCAAAATCAGCGTGAGCACGACATATAAAATTAGATTATATATTAAATGTGGTTTTCCTAGAAAGTAAATATTAATCTTCTGTATTTTAGAGTTAGGATGAATAACGTATCCAGTCACATTCTTGTAATATTTATTTTGCTTGGAGCTACCCTCTGGCAAGTTTTATAGTCTACATGCCAGTTTCAACAACATAGCACTTAATGTCCATTTTAACACGGCTGTTAAATTTGAACTTATGTTCAACTTACTACAACCTTATGTTTGTAGCCACATCTCAACTACTCATGACGTCTGTGTCCTACGGGTATGCTAATTGTTAATATTACACATGTGATAGCCATTTACACAGAGGAACGCCCAAAGAGCTTTTTAGAAAGAGGTTTGTTTTAGGGTGTGCCCGTGCCCCCCCCCCCCTCCCCCCCTTAAAGCATATTTTGGTTGGCTGTTTCTATTTTAGCTGCTTCTGTAGACAGTGGGAAAACCTAAAGCGTGGTAGCGGGAAAAAAAAAAACACCTTTTCAGGCTAGTAGAGAGCAGATGGAGAGGAGAGTGTTGATGGCCTGGTTCCTTTGAGGGGGGGAGTGGTTGTTTTTATTAGTAGCAACAGGGTTCCCCATGAGTGATGCAAATCTGCTTCTGATTTCAGTGCGCTTCAGCAGTGTTATTAGGCCCTTCTCATGCGCAGCAATAGCCCTTGACCACATAATGAGCATGTGCGTGCCAGAAGCTTGCTCATGCCTTGTTTAATATATTTATCCCTCATAAGTAATCAAAAAACAAGCACCCCTCCTCTCCACTCTCAGTGTCCAATCATGACCGAGCTCACCCGGGGCACAAAGATTTCGCTGTGAGCCACGAGGTGTAATTACACGGGAATGCGCTGCATCACCTGTGTTTATGATCATCGTCAGTTTCTCCCGTATCATTAATGTCCTGAGCCTGGCCTCAGAGTATGATCTCCGCCCTCAGGAATCTGGCAGTGACTGGTTGTTGGTTTGTTAAATTGAAAGCCGCGGTGTAAGTGCACAGGAAATTACAAGAGCTGATGTCATCAGAAGGTCAGACTAACCTTCTCTGCGCCTATCTTTTGAGGTCAATGGATTATTGTGCTTGGTTGGACACTACGTTACAGACTAAAAGAAAGATTAAAGACCTCTGTGTGCTCTAGAAACTCGGTAACTCAGCGATGAGTCAATAGTTCTCCGCCAGGATGAGTGGGGAGCGGGGTCATCACCCGATGACATCATCAGCCCCGGTGATAGGCTGCAGATGTTTGCTAATGCAATTGATTTTTGAATAAGTCTCACCAGGGCTCCCTGAAGAACATGACAAATAACGATTGTGTCGCTGTTTCCTTTTTTTTTTCGAAAACTGAACCTTGTGGGGGGGCAGTGAAAATATGTTTTTATAAGCCATTTCGGGTATTAATTGTTCCTTTTCTTTTTTAAATCAAGAGTGAGCACGTCTGTAGTCACATACTTTTCACAGTGTGCCAGCGAACAGGATGATGTCACGTCTCGGTAGCCGGCACACGTCAACTCCAGGCTAATCCCTCTGCTCAGTGCTCTGAATTTCTTTTTTCTTATTCAGCTGAATGGCAAGATTAACTGGCATTTGTATATGTCTGAGTTATGTATGCTACACTCTTATAAGAAGTCTGAACACGTTGAAATGCTGCAATCACTGCCTTCTCATTTTTTTGGGGTGTTTTAGCTGTTTTCTTATACCTATCATGACAAACCTAAAGCCCATCTGAAACAATTTTCAAAAACTTTCTTTTGACATTTAACGTTATATACAAATGTACAAATCAATTACTCCAAACTAGCCATAGAGGACAACCTTTCTGTTGACATCTGTTGAGTGCATTCATTGTACTGTTGTTTAAAAGCTTAACCAGCTCCGTTGTCTCTCATCTCATTTTACAGCCCAAACAGATTGGGGATGATTTCTGTGGCTTGGTGCTCAATCAGCCACTGGGAGGTCTTAGGGTCATTGAGGGCACTCCACTGTTTGATGACCGCTCTGATGGAATGGCAGCGGTCGCCGCCTACACCTACGGAGAACATTCGGTGGTGTTTGTGGGAACCCGCAGCGGACACCTGAAAAAGGTAGGAGGCTTGCTGTGTTTATCAAGCATTTGTCAGCTTTAAAAAAAAAAAAAAAATTAATAAACTGGGGGGGGGGGGGGGGGGGGGGGGGTTGGGGTGCTTTGATTGTCTGACTGAAATTTACATGCTTTGAATTCTTGTTTAGAAGTGTGTAAACCGTTTTAAGATGTTTGACCTCTCAGATAACATGTTGTGACAGACTTGGTCTCATCACCCCATTTTCCACTGTTAAAATTGTGTTTGTCGTCGAGTTGTCAACTTCTCTGGCATCCCTACACAAGCTTGTTTATCGTAACAAATCGTGATGGATTGTGTTTGATCGTTAATTGTGGAAATTATGGAGATCATTATGGCAAATGTGGGGATTTTTGCAACAAGCTGACAAAGAAATATGTGCACGGAAAAAGAGGAAAATAGAGATAGAGTCGTTTTCAACCGCTTGAACAGAGCTGTTTGGGAGATAAACTGATCAAAGATTGTTATGGTGACATGGTCTTGAATTTTGTTTAATACTGTGTTGGTAGTCAACATATTGTAACACCCTGCAAATTCGACTTCCCCCTCGTTCCAAAAACAGACAAAAAACACACAGACACAGTCACACACACACACACACACACACAAAAGCCCTGCTAGCGCCACACTAATAATAAAAGACCGCCACCTCATGACTCACCCTGCCCCAAACAGCTGCTGACGCTTAAAGCAATAACATGCTTACTGACCAGTCTGTGAAAATACCTCACCGACTTCCCAAACACACTTTTTTTTCTCTCCGTCAGCTATGGCCAAAGTATGTGCTGAAAACCCTCTGGGATTAGAAAGTGAGAGGGTGGGGTAGATAGCTCTTTTATGTTTAGTAATTGCCTCAGCCTGCACATGTAATATCATCCAGCATATATCAGGGGGATAGATGGACTTTGTTACCGGTCAGGTTTTAGTCGGCATGTGCCCGATGTTTCTCGTGTGAGCTCTGCACCAGGTCACCGACGCTAGTCAAGTTTTATTTGTGCCCCCTTTAAGTTACAGTTTATTGAGAGAATCTCACATCAAAGAAATTAAATTGGTCGTGAGACAGGATGCTGAAGAAATCATTCTAGAAGCCGGCCTGGCTCCTTTGCGCTAGACATCATAATTAAAATGAAGTGGGTGGAAATGAAATATGCTACAGTTCTATGTATTTGCCATCCAAGCTCTCCACTGGGAATTGTAAATGTGTTCACATCCATACCCATACCCTGGCCGGAGGTCCGACGGCCGGTCCTATGGGAACGGAACTGTTTTGTTTTCTGTTCAGATAATTTATGAGTGTTTGCGTGTTTATACACGTCTCAGAGATGCTTCCCACCCTCATCCCTGGCTTGCTGATGATCATATTAGTAGGTCAACATGGCCATATGTACAGCTGTGGTTTAAAGCCCCGTCATGGTAAACAGAGTAGATTTATTATAATACAGTATTGCAAATAATCAGGTAGGGTTCCTCCTTTGTGGCGGTAATGTGTTCCAGAAACACAGCTCCATATTCAATTAAAATCATCATAATCAAAACATAATTGCTTTCCCCGAAATCTACGGTTATTTATATATTTATTTGGGGTTTTTTTGCAAGAGCTCATATTGTGTCTACATGAATTTTGCAAAAAAAAAAAAAAAAAAAATTAAAATAAATAAATAAATAAATAAAAGTGCATTTGTTAAAGTGTTTAGTTTTTAATGAGATTGGTTTTCAAACTGCAACTGTCCATTTCTGAAAGAATAAAAGGGGGAAAAACAGCTTTGTTGAAATCATTGCTCATATCTGGCTCTGCTTTGTGTGCTGGGATTTCCTCATTTGTGTCGAACAGCTGTAGACCAGCAGTTTGGATATGTTTGGATTGCTGATTGGTTTCAAGCTGTAGTTGAGGTGTGGTTCTTGTTCAAATCTAATTAATCAAACAGAATAAAACCAGCACAGGAGAATTTGTCACATTGTTTAATTTGGGATCGGTTCAGAATACTTGGTTTTCATCATTTGCTCTGTATAAGTAGTCTAGCGGGCTACGTCATTAAGTTAAAAACAAAATATGTTGTTTTAAGCAGCTTCTCTTTTCCCCCCGATATCAAAGGCGCTGTTAAAAATGCTCCCTAGCCCCTAATAAGTATTTAAGTAAATGCAATAACGCCCGTCTTTATTTCAGATTGTGGAGTGAAAGTTTGTTGTTATTTATTACTCGTTGTGACTCATAGAGGAGTGTGAGACAACGTGCCATAATGAGGCCTGGAGAATACTGAAGGCTGTTTAATTGCACCATATCTCCCCCCCCCTCGCAATGGTTTGTTTGTTTTGGCAAGAGAAAAGAGAACATGAACCGCTTTTCTCAAGCTTCACGGAAATCACCCGTGAGCCTTTAGAGCTTCCTGTCCCCAGCTGCCCAGCCGTAGTTTGCGCTGGGATGCAGTAGCTACAGGAATCATCTCTGGCGGGACTCTTTCTGTTTCTGGCCTTTGTCGAGATCATTTCACACCAAGTGAAGACTGAAGCTCATTTTTTTTTGTTTTGTTTTGTTTTGTTTCTTTTGCATGTTGTGCATGGAAGCAACATATTGTGGAGAAGTTTAGTGATTAGCTTAGCCATCTGACAACAGCAGAAGTAGTGCATGGTTTAGTGAACACTACTAAATTGGCTTGGGTTTTGTTTTGTCATCCAAACCAGATTAAACTTCGTGTATCTTGCATGAATTTATGTTGTTATGCCTTTTGTACTTTAGTGTTATGTGTGGAATATGATGTGTTATGGCATGTTTTTTCTTCATTTATCGTGCTGGAACAGACAATTTTGGCAGTGAAAGGAACACCAATGAAAAGCTGAAATACAGATACAGCTATTTTCTCACCACTCACATGCAAGTCACAAATTCCTGGCTCACTTATGGGGGTTGCAGCTGGGATCACATAGGCAGTGAGAAAGCAACAGGCTGGATGGAGCTAATCTCGCCTTTGGGAAATAAACCCAAGCTTGTCAAGGTTCTTTATGGAATGCTGCAGTGGAGCCTGTGCAGATGAAATATATCTGTTTGTGTGTGTGTGTGTGTGTGTGTGTGTGTGTTTGTGTTTGTGTTCTGAGCGTGCATCATGTGCGTCTGGAACTGTGTGGCCGTGCCCTTGAATGTCGAATGAGTTGGTTTATGTTGAGTCGGTTAAACTAAATTAAACCGGTCATAAGTTATGGAGGTAACCGGACCCCACGTTTGGATATAATAATTCAGTCTGTTTAATTGGCCTATGAAGATCTCTGACATCATCTTTCCTGAGAAAGCGAGAAGAGGAAATTGTTGTATATATTGAATGAAATCACCATATCCCGTTACATATATCAGGGTGATTATATTTGTTTTCTAATTCACTGGGACAGATATTAAAGGGTTTTTTTTCTATATCACAATTAAGAAATGTTTGCACTTCTTACTCAGGATTATTTAATACACATTAGCTGAAGTGGTCTTAGATATTATGCTGTAATTGATGAATTAGCGGACCTTGGATGTCTGTGATTGTTTGCCTTCTGTTAGTAGACTGATATAATGCCATCAAAAAGCTGTCACAACCTAAACAGGCTTATCTTCATTTAACATTCTGTGGCCACTCCAGCATCTCAATCTATCACATTGTAATTACAAATGATTGACACAATAATGCGTTTACCACCCTTTTTCAACAAGCACAAAGGCAGATAAATGTTTTGACAACATTGTGAGATTATTAAATGAGCCTTAAGACGAGGAGTATAAGTTGTACATTACACTAATAAATGAAATGTAGACGTTAGTTTTTTCGTTCCTCTCAATGACCACAGCGAATCAAGCAATATAGGGAGTAATGTACCAGTCTTTTAAACGGAAGGTAGAATAATGCATGCCAGCTAACAAGTTGAACTGCCTAACATAATAGGTCAAGTCTGATTTGAAATGACGGTGGCTGTGCCCGCCATTTTACATCTTATTTGCACTCCATTCAAATCAGTTTCTGATTCAGATGGAAATTGGAGCTAATTCAGCCGTATAAATCACTGCTGGAGAACGGACCGGGCCAGGACAATAGGCTGACCCGCTGATTTACGAGCCGGGCCCGGCCCACAGCTCGTTTGATCATGGCTAAATCTGCTGGCCGTAAATCCGCTGTCACAGAACAAGGCGGGGAGACGTGTTTTGTCTGGAGGACGGAAGCAACATTGTTTTGCACGTGTTACACGCAGGAGATCCACCGTTACACAATCCAGTCCTCTAGAAAGGAGTCACAGATGAGAAACATCTCCTGCGTCTGTCTGGGTTTGGTTTAGTCTGGCTGTATCTGAACCGTGCGAAAAAAAGACTTGTAAATGAGATACTGCAGCCCAGCAACGTTCCAACTGTTCACCTGGCTTTAAATGGGCCTATCATTTAAACATCATTTTAAATGAGCTAAAAAATGATTTGGTGATTTGGACACGCATTCCCTTTTTGCCCGGAGGGCCAGAGCAGCTCTTTAAAAGAGGCCGCACAACGCCTTCCGCATTATAATCGCATCACACAGCGCAACACACAAAGACAAAGAGGGTCCAATTTAGTTTATTTCCAAATACCTTGCAGACTTGAACCTGTGACTAGATAATTGTTTATGAATGATGGAATCTATCTAAGAACTTTACCGTGGTACGCAGTGACCGTAGCCTTGAAACCCCCTAAAAATCCTCCCACTTATGTTAAGATCTGAGAGGTCTCTCCAAAGACAGTGTACGTGTGAAGTTGGGTTAAGCCCTCAGAACGTTTGGTTTGGACATGCTCAGAACGAGCTGTTTGGGAGCGTTGACGGGAAGAAAGAAAAGAGGATGCCTACGAGCGATGAGGGCGGACCGGGAGCGCTGTTAAACACTCGGAGCTTTGGGAGTGACACGGGGAAATGGACTCCAGATGCAGGCCCAATTTCTTTACCCATCTTCTTCAGTTAGCGCCAGATGTGGCGACAGCACCTCAGATGAAGGTAGCGACCGGGAAAATATAGAGGCGAACACGGAGAAGATAGAGGCTAAACAACGGCCCCCCGCGATCTCCGTGTATGAGGGCGCGCGAGACAATTGTAACTGTGGTGAGGCTTTGACAAAACAGGAGAAATAGATTAATGTTCGCCTAACAATGGGCTTTCACAGTCAAGTTCTCGGGGCTCTCTGAGGTGTAATTTGCTGGCTCCTACTGTCGTCTGTTGTTGTTGGACTTAAGTGCTGCTGTTTCTCCCCTTTTTTTTTTATCTCTCTCTGCATCCAAACTAATCACTTTACCTTTGTAGCCTGGCTGTCACAGGTATAAACTAATGAACACGAGTGCGTATGCGTGTTGCATTGTGGGATTAGGCTTGTAGGGCCCTCGTCGGTTGTCCTCTAGCCTCTGCCTGATCTGCTCTCATCTGTGCATTTTATGTCATAATTTAATGGGAGGCTCTGTAACTTCATTAAAGGTCAGGTCGGCCGCACCGGTAAATGGGAGCAATGTTGGGGGCAGCACTTAAGCGTCTGTACCAGGTCGTCTCTTTTAAAGGCCCAGGGGCTGACAGTGATTCACAGACTCCCCTCTCGAGAAAGAGATGCGTTTCGCTTCTCTTTCGCCAAGGCACAGGTAGCTCCACCGGGTAGCGGGATCCTTTTTCCTTTTTTCCTTTTTTTTTTTTTTTTCCCTTCCCAAAGTTTGACAGAAAACGGCGTGTCATTTTTCAGCCGGTCGCGGTGCCTCGCAGCCGCCGTGCCTGCCAGATACGTTTTATCATTCAGCTCCTATCCCACAGTCTCCGTGTTTCCGCAGGGGCAGACCTCAATGTTGGAGCTAACCTTGGAGCGCAACGCTCAGAATGAGCCATTAGATTTACCATTTCTTTCCTCTCCTAAAGCTATCCGCAGCCGTGCCCCCATTTATACTGGCGCTACGCAGCCCAACGGGTGTCCTGTTCCATCAGTAAGTGTGTATAATAATGGCTATTAAAAATAATCAAAGGAATATAGTTCCATTTTTGGTGGCACAAATGCTGTCATTAGCAAAGCAATTTAAGTGCATAATGTTAAGCCGTTATGAATCATGTGCTGGATGTGTTGCCATTGTTAATTAATTCAATCTAACAATCTACCCTGTTCCCAAGTTGTAACGTTACGCTAGTGAGGGAAGCGGCAGTATGGAAGGTAGCTTCTCGCAGCCTGCGTGTAAAGAATCTCAAAAAAATAAGCCTGCCGAATTAACGGCGCGGTGCTCCTCCGCGTTCTCAATAGGAACTTTGTCCCAGTAAAATTGTTAAATTGCGGGGGTCTCGTAGAATTCCCCAGCAAATTCGACCCTCATCACATGGACTGATTAAGGATTAGTTATTTAATAAAGAGCATTACAAAGAGGAGCTCTGTGTGTGACCTGCATGGTACCATCATACACACACACGCACGTACCCAACAATCGTACACAAACACACACACACACACACACACACGCACAAACGTACACAAACACACATACACACACACACATGTGCACACACCCACACACATGCTCGTACGCACACGCACACAAAACACTCACATACAACACCTCTCTCCCTCACTGCTCCTATTAAATTTTAGCACATGGAAAACTCACTGACATTGGTGTCACATTGATTAAAAATTCCATATACCTACTAATGTACTAGAGCCATCAACATTTCTGCCGTGTAGAATGGTGTAAAATGAAGGTCGTTTACAGAAGGACAGTTGTTTAGCATGCTGCTTGTGTGTGTGTGTGTGTGTGTGTGTGTGTGTGTGTGTGTGTGTGTGTCTGTGTCTGTGTCTGTGTGTGTGTTTTGAGAGAAGGTTATGTGATGTTAAACTGACAGAAGTTGGGGTGATTTTTGCCTTGTTTATCTAGGTTGTTTCCCATCTGTTGGTTTGCGGTTTTAGATGGCAGGCATTCTCCGTAGATTAATCTTAGAATAATGTTATTGTTGATTTTATATTAAACTTTTTCAGAGGGCTCTGAAAACTGAAAAAAAAGGAACAGTACGATCTCCGTGTAGAATCACAAAACTCATAATCTCTCTGTGAGGTTGTCTCAGAATTTCAATGTGCTTTGTCCAAAAGATAAACAAGTCCTTTTTTCAAAAACAGAATATTAAGTTTGTAATAAACACACGTTGTGGCATCTGGTTTTGGCTGTTTCTGTTTTTTTGGGGGTATTTTTTCTCTCCCTCTTTGTGAAGGATGAAGGATTTTTGGCCTGCCTACCATGCCAATAATAATGGAGGGCAATCTGCGTTGAGTATTTAGATATGGATATGGTTTGTCGAAGGTAATTAGCTTTGGGTAACTCTTGGGATCAAGTCAGAGGCAGAAAAATAAGTGGAAGAGACAGATGGCGAGAAAGGCTTGTCACTCGACTCGGCCCAGTTCACAAACAGCCACCTTCAATTCCCGGTTAAATGACCACAGTAGCGCCTCAATTTGAAGGTATGCTGAAAATCACTGATGCTAACATTCTTTAGTAAACAAAAAGGAAACTCATAATTGGCAGTCATAGCGACAGTCATCGCACATAACAGTCATTGCAACAGTTTAACCGAACGAAGCGTTTTATGGAATGTGCTAAATTTGGCTATCACTCTGATTTCCACATTTTCAGTAACTTCCTTAACTGCCAAAAAAAACCAACCAAAAAAAAAAAACGTTCTACCAAACCTCTGCACCAGATCAGAGCATGAACAAACCCCCACACAGGTTACACATCCTGCCTTGCCCCTGTCTCATCTCAGGGGAGAAAATTTCACTGTTTTTCCTCCATTTTGTGAGGTAAGAGTGCTGCTCTCTGTCAGAGCTTCCTCGTGTTTGATGCTAGTGCTGAAGGATTGTGGGATTCATATCAGAGGACTTCAGGGCAGGAGGGGGTGAAAGTGGATTTTGCACAGCGTGTTTGAGCCAGGCACCTGGAACTAGGTCATTTCTCCAGAAATACGCAGGAGGGAAGAGTGGAGACAGGAGGAGAAACGGAGGTGGGGGGGTGCTCTCCTGATTTGAGCAGTCAAGCAGCAGTTGAAAAAACCTCTCAGCATATCATTGTAGCAACCGCTGAAGTTACACTCCATCATATGGGATGTCAGTTTTTAATAGATCTAGCACAAAGGGAAAAAAAAAAAATGACTCGGTAGCTCAGGTAATATTGAGGCGATACCTCTTTATAAAATCTTTTCTGACAAATGGATGCGTATTTTCACGGGCGCAGATTTTACCGAACAGATCATCCTTAGACAACTGTTCTATTTTAAGTCATAACCACAACCAAATAATTTATTCCTAATCACCACCCACTTCCACCACGTTTCTGTCACGAAGAGAAAGCTTTAGGAGCGACTTAACTGAATCAGCCATCGGAGGAGGAAAACATTAACGGCTCCAAGAATGGTAGCTTTTGATAATCTTGAGAGATACAACCAGAAATCTGTCCCTGTCATATGATTCCGCTTTGATGGGTTTAATAATGCTTTCGCGCACTCTGTCTTGTATTGGTGCTAATTCTATGAGTGCTGTGCATTTTGCTCCTCATTGTCCCATGGGAAGATGAAGGCAGGCAGGCAGGCAGGCAGGCAGAGCTTCCCAAAAGAGCACAATTCTCTAGACTGACAGGGCAAACAAAAGGGGAGTCTTTTTCACACATACACATTAATAATAGGGGACGTACTTGCTTAATGAAGTCTTTTCTCTTTAGTGTTTATGTACTTCAGTACAATCTATAGCTCCATTTCCCCTCAGCAAGACGTTTTTGCTTTATGCCCATAGAATTTATAATTAAGATACATGTTCTGACATTCAGTGTCTCTGTCCTTTTCTACGAGTTACAGTAGCTGTTATTTATTTATTTTTTTTTCTGCAGTTAAGGATAAACCAGCGAGAATACACTGTTATGGATTCTAGCAAATTACGGTTGATTTATTGGTGATGCTTTCTTGATTAAGCTGGCAATGGATTTCATCCGCTCTGCTGGATTAAAAAAAGAAAGAAAAAAAAAACATTATCCATATGCTTCCTCACACATCTCGCCAGATGTACAAGGCTGTGACTTGTTTGCAGGTATATGGAAATGTATGTTGAGTGACAATGACTCGCTGCTGCTGAAGATAATTAATTATTGGAATCGCAGTTTTCATACAGAGGTGTTTAGTATGCAGAGCAGCAGGAAGTGACGGATGCCTCAACCATTGTTTCCACGGATGGATTTGTAAATGAATTGTGCCGTTCTGAATAGTGTTCCTGAATGGCAGTTTGCTCAGTAGATTAGAGGAGCCCAGGGTCCCCTCGTGCTCACACCTAACAATAGATATTTTGTCATCCCTTGCCCCCCCCCCAGCGCAAACCTGCAAACACAATAATAGCGTTTAGAAGGAACTGTCTGTCTGCCAGCTCAGGAGCTTCTGGAGACCGTGTGCATCTGAAAAGTCTTTGGTGGACCTTCACTCTGGGTCGTACTCAACTCTTCCTTCCTTGGCCCACAGTCAAAGTCTTAATGATTTGTGCAGACGCCACGGCCGTCCGCGAGCCCGCGTGCGAGCGCGTCAGCTCTGTTTTGGCTGTTTGTTTTAGTTAATCAACACACCAGAGGCACTGGAGACGAGCAGCCCGGTCCGCCGTTCTCCTCTCTGACCTATTGTCTGTCGGTTGATAATGCTGGCATCGAGCTTTTTTGCTTCGCCTTTAGCCAGTGGGGTTTTATCTGAGCTGACCAGATCGCGAGTATATTCCAACCGCTCAGGGAAGAGAGCGCCGTCTCGTCCACGGCTGGGCGGCTGCCTCTGGCTCTGAGCTCCAACCAGGCTGTCCCGGATTTGCCTGCACACACGCTAATCGACTGTTTGCTCACATGGCGGTCGTTAGGTTGTCACCACTTCGTTTGCTGTCTCTGTGTTTGCTGTCTCTGGTTTTCTTTTAAAATAAGATATTTTTAGCGCATAAAACAAAGTCTGACTTTGGACTGTACGGACGTAGTCAACGATTCAAAAAGTTGCATCTGAACCATGGAGTATTGCTCTTTTAAATATTCCAGATACTGGCATTCCTTCCCTTTCTCTGAAGGACCAACAAGTGTTTGACATTTATATGGTCAGTAAATATTGATTATGATTCAAGGTTTGTGGCAAGAAATGGTGCTACACTTCCACATGAGGGATGGTGTGTGTGGGAAAATAATGCCACACGCACACACACACACACACAGGCTGTAGTCATGTCCTGACTCCACTGTCATATTTGTCAACTCACTGTCTCCTACTCAACCTTTTGTCTGTGAATCTTCCAACCCCACCCCCCTATTACCAGTGTACCAGTGACACACCGGTACAAACCATACACACATTCCCCTTAATTTCCATACTGATATGTACCTATTTAGATACAACTCTCTATTCACCACTGTGTCTTTGACAGTAGTGTAAGTACAAAGAATGACTAAAAGTATTTTGTTTAAGTATCCATTACAATAATCACTAGATTTCTCTGAGCCGCCGTCAAATGGCAGTGTATTCAGGATGGGATTTGAGCCACTGTTAGCTCTGCTGTATTTTCGGTTTACATCACTGACTTGTTACAAGGTGTTTACATAGTCTTGTGAAGTGTTTGTTTTGCTCTCACTCACATTTTTACAACCCTGTACCTCACCGAAGAGGGCTCGCATTCACGGAGGGTCTCGCTAGAAAAGGCCGAACTGCAACCGTTCAAACGTACACAAGTCAGTGTGAGAGAGGGTCTGTGTATTCTCACCGCACAAATGTTTCAAACCGGTCGGAGACAGCTAGTAAATTTAATGTTCTGCAAACCCAAACAACCTAATCAGTGGAATGCTGAGGCCCTGACAGTTGACATTTGTAGTGGATGATCTACTCAATCAACAACATTTTAAAAAAAAAAGAGATCCAAAACTCAATTTTGTACCGGCCTCAGTTATTAGACCCTGCACAGTGTGACGTTTTACAGAGTATGTTTCTAAAAAGGTGTACTTACAGTTTCTTCTTAAGGTTATATTTGATTTTCATTTGATAATTTGTCACGGACAGTTTATTGGCCCTTAAAATAGACAAGCATAGCAGATTCAAAAGCTGGGAGGTTGGTCAAAGGATTTCTGTTTCAGAATACAGACAAGGTTTGTTTTTGTTTTTTTTTTTTATTTCAATGTGTGTATCTCTTCCCCTTCACAAATAAACAGAAAGGACACATCATACACACACACACACACACACACACACACCAGACACACACAGAAAAAAGTCCGCCTGGCACACAAATTTATACTCGACGCAAGATAACCCCTGAGTTTGGTATTTGCGTTTAGTGGATCCAGAGAGGTGGTATGTGTGCTCTACCAATTTCAGTGTAACTCAGCTCTAGCCTTACCACCAGCCATGCTCAGGATTGACTTACCCCAGGAGTGCTACCTCATGCTGAAGACATTTACAAGCCCCCTGAGCCCCACTGCCCTCCGCTCTCTCTCCTCTCTTTCTTTGTCTTGATGAAGTCAGGGAGGGAGAGCCTGGAATCTGGAATCCACATTGACCCTAACAAAAGGGTAGGGCAGCGGCCCAAAGATGAAAGAGACTAATGAAAATGGGACAGAAATGTCAAAGGAATATTAAACGTGTCAGGACAGAACCTGACACAGGGAGGGGAGGGGGGGGGGGGGGAAGAAAAATAGATCCGTCTCGAACGGACCTCCGATCGGGAGAGGTCACCTGCTCACCTGCGCGCGGGGGGGGGGCTCGGCCCCACGGCCCCGTCCGCGAACGCGCCGACGTGGGTCCTCGTCAAAACCACATCTTTTCCCGCTGTGGTTTTCGCCCGTATTAGCTGCCGACCCGTCGAATCAAACCGTGTGAAAAGCACCATCATTGTGCTGCTACGATTTTTTAAAAAATATTCTATTACTTGGCAAAACGGCTGAGTCAGACAGGTCACTGGAACGCTGAAAGTGCGCTGGTCTCAATTAGTCCTTTAGTATCTGTCTGTGGAACAGGGGTTTAATATAGCTACCAGCACCCACAAGCTATTCAGTGCATTGTTAAAAAAAGGAAGAATTCAATGCGCTGTGTGGTAAATGCCTGAATAGACATTTTAAAGTTGCATTTGTATTGATAATATATTTTTTTTCTCTTTCACCACCGTTTTATTAAAATGCATATTTACTGTTTGGTCAGCACATCTGGGGGAAAAAAAAGGGCTGCAGGTTTTTTTGGGGGGGGGGGGGGGGTGGGTTGGAGTTAGAAGCTGCTACTTCTCTTCTTCCAATCTTCCTAGTTGTCTTTTTGAGTTTAGCTGTGTTCCTCATTTGTCACTGTGAGGCAGTATATCCTAAGCCAATTATCAAAGACAGGCTTGAAAATATCTTAATCAATTGTATTGATTGGCAGAGTTTCGCTTGTCCATTCATTTAAGAGGATATATAACCCAGCAACATTAGGGCAAAGGCTAAGAAAGAAATCAGGGTGGACTCCTGCCAATAGTCTAGCTCGGCTGGCTTCGCTAGTCTGTGTTATGACTAAATAATAAACATTTTGCTGCTGGTAAATCAGTGTGGGTCTAAAGGAAAGCGTGTTGTTTTAAAATATGCCACAATAGCATACAGAAAGGGAATCTGATCTGGGAAACCCATATTCAAAAGGTAAATCAATTATTATTCGGTTACCATGGTGACGGAGAGATGCACAGATCTGTCATTTCCCGAGAGATTCTCTTGTTTTCATTCATCCTTCTCTCGGTCCCTGTCTTTCTTTTTTTCTCCCTCTCTCTCTCTCTCTCTCTCTCTCTCTCTGTCTCTCTCTCTCTCGCTCTCTCTCTCTCTCTCTCTCTCGCTCTCTCTCTCTCTCTCTCGCTCGTTCGCTCTGTCTTTCTCTCCTTCTCTTTCTCCTCAAGATGTGATTAAAACTTTTGTGGTGTTGTCTGAGAGAAGCTGCTGGGAGTACTTGTGAATGCTCTTTGGCACATAGCTGTGGATTAGGCCTTAAAGCCTGGGAGTATCCTGGGGTTTGCTGCATGGTTGGAGTGTGTCTGCGTGGGCTTGACCTTGGAAGACGTCTCCTGGGCCACAAAATAAAATGGGGATAGGAAGTGGTGGAGTGCAGGGAGCTCCACGCTGAATTATTTAAGGGCTTCATACGAAGATAATGCATTTTCAACAGACTATGAATTCATGACAAATTAGAATCCGATTCCCTGACGTTTTTTGGACTCGGAGACAAATAAACATTTAACGTTAATTCAAAACGCCTCTCTAGGGTGTTCATCTGTCGTCAACCTGCTGCTACTAGAATGTTCTTATCAGGTTCAGATACATTTAAATACAGAATGAAGTCTATCACCCGTCGTGGTCTGTCAGCTGTCATTTAAGCATTCCCCGGCCAATCGCAGCTTGTATGTAAGATTTAAAATCGCTGCTCTCTGAGGTGGAGAGACTGAATGCATCTAACATTAATGTGCCAATAGCCCCCACATTGAGATGCTGAATCTTGTCAGATAAGAGAGTCTCTAAACTGAGGGCGGGGGGGAGGGGAGGAGGGGGGGGGGGGTTGGTTTCAAAGAAATTCATGAGTCCCCTGCAGCTCTCACCTCTTCCCTACTTCTGCCTCTATGAATTTGGCACAAAGAGTGGCAATGCAGGCGGTGTCCAGACAGATCATCTCTCTCTGGGTGGGTAGGAGAGGAGGAGGAGGAGGAGGGCGGGGGGTGAGGGGTGAGGGGTGGGAGTGGGGGTGGGGACGAGTGGGAGGGGATGGGCAGTTGTGAGCCTACATGCCTTGCAGGCAGCCCTGGTTGGTGGTCCTGTTTTTTTGTGTTCCCTCGTGGTCTGATGCTCCTTAGTGTGTGGCTGTGTGCGACTGAGTGTGTTTGTATGTGTGTGTGTTTGTGTGTGTGTGTGTGTGTGTGTGTGTGTGTGTTTGTGGCTGTGTGTGTGTGTGTGTGCTGAGAGAAGGGGAGTCGGAAGCAATTAATGAGCTTAAAGCTTTCCCAGACCCCCACCCCCACCTCTCCTCCTGTGGACTACCTCATGGCTGTCTCTCCTCAAGGGTTAATGGTTGACTGGGCATTCCCTCAGGTTGTGTGATGCATTCAGGGCCCTGTTGTTAGTGATTTGAGATGAGCAGACAGGATGGCTGGCTACGGACACAAGAGAGCTGTTGTGCTCCATCTTGTTCATCTATTGTGCTCACCCTTCGGACAATAGTTTCATTAGGCCGGGCATTTGGAGCCATCCCGCAGTAAGATATAATATCTTAGAAAGAGGGTGTGTTGCCTCTACCCTTAAATAGCTACTAGAACATTCTCATATAACATACTGAGGGAAGTGGGTCAGTCAGAAGACCACCTTTTGGGTGAAATGTTCTGTCGTCTTTTCTTTTATTGTGCTCGTTTCCTATGGAGTAAATTAGTTTTATGCTTTTGGCTGCTCCGTCCACCGAATTTGGTTGCGTTCATTTTACATTGGGGATCATATTATATAAATCCAGGACATTATTACTCAGTTTTCATCATCTTAATGTATAAAAGAAAACAAGCATGTTGTAGTACTCATTTTCCCTAGTAGTTCTTGAATTTCGACTTTCCCAGCCATTCAGGTAATGGTAAAGGACATTTATGGATTGGTAAAACAGCTTTCTCAGACAAGTAAAGTGTTATATGGCCAGCGGGCCACAAGTCAGTGCTTTAAATAGCCTTCCATGTTTTAGGAACACCTGTTCTATGGAAATATGAGTACAGCACATGAGAATTTCCACAGCCTTAGCAATTTCAGAGAAAATGTTTAATAATCATGTTTCACTTCTCATTATATCAGTTATTTACCATAGGTTGTCAGTGAGGTAGAATAGCAATGTTGCCTGGGTTTGTGATCGTTGGGATTGTTATCAAAAACCAATAGATGTAGGTTAGGAGCCTATTCCTTACAAAATATATGCATCAGAGTGTATTGATGGATATATTTGGTAAGAAGTTGAAAGTGTGAAGGCAGATTTTTCTGTGGTAATTAATGTAATAAGTTATGAAGAGATAATATGGTCTCAGCCTCTGTGGAACATTGGCTGAGGAGGAAGTATCTCTCAGTTCTGAAAAATCATATTCCCACCTATCATAGGACAATAAAACTCTTAAAGGTCTTTTAATTTGTCTTTTGAGACGGGGAGAAGAGAAAAAGAAGATTGACACATTATGTCCACATATTGACACATACTATTCACATAGAGCAAAAGAATTCAAGTCTATTATGATATCTTCCCTTAGCTATCCAGATTTTTTCTTAACTTTCTCTCTCTCTCTCTCTCTCTCTCTCTCTCTCTCTCTCTTTTTTTTAATTGACTTAAACTGTGAACATAATATACATAATATACATAATACATGGAGACATTTCATTGATGTCAAACGAGAGAAGATCTTATACGACGGGCACGGCACACATGCCAGCGGTTCTGCTGAAAAAGCCCGAGTTATACTTTTCTCTGCCTTGAGTGCGTAATTTAGGAGCTGCAGACCCCTTGTGTAAAAGAGCCATTATCACCTCTGACTAAGGCTCGCATACTGAAACGAGGGACCAGACCAGTGCAGTGGAGGAGGAGAAACGGGCAGAAGAAAGTAACCAGAGGGGGAAAGAAGTCAGAGACTCTGATCACTCTTACAACGTTTTACTGGAGGTCTCTTTTTTTTTCCATTCAGAGAAGTTTTGTTGACACAAACACTGTTTGTTTTTAGACAGACGGTTATCTGGTGTGTGGTGAGGGACTTGGCAGGCGGGACGTCAACAGCTGACCAAAGACACGACTCGGAGGTGATAGGGGCGGGTTTCACCCATTGCTGTCAATAAACTGAACACGCGTCTTTTCAGCGCTGCAAGCGTTGCCTTTTCAGTTGTTTACTGAGCAAAAACAGGCCCGACTAACATCCCCACTTCAGCACACACAATCTGCTCTTCAACTGTTCGTTCTTCGTGGCTTACTTTTTTTTTTACCCTGTTAATTAGGATGAAATCTCATTTCCTCTGTTAATCTGAATTCTAACTTTCGCTATTTACTTTTTAAAGCGGCGTGTTTTTGAAAATCATTTCTTTTTTCTGTTCCCAGTCTACGTTGACAGAGACGACAGAGAGAGGACACTGTAAACTGTAGCCGGCTCTACAGAGATAGACCGAATTAGATCACAAGCTTTCCAGATGGCTCAAATTTAATTATTTAGTGCACAGAAACCAATTCAGGTCAGCCACAAATATATAGGATGAGTTGAAATGGCTCATACAGTGGGTGTGTTTTTATTGCAACGTTTAGGTTGTAAATCTCAGACATGGGACGTGCAGTAAAAAGGTCACCCGAGGAGGTTACTGAAGGGCCTTGTGTTTTTCACAGACTGTTACCAAAATGGCACCTCTGAACAATGAGACCATAATTTGCGCTCTGGTTCCCCATCCACTTAACACTAACACAAACAAGGCTGACAACACAAAAGGTGGCCATTTCATTGTCACACACAATGAAAAACGAACCTGCGGGGTTTTTTTTTTCGGGGTCGAGAGGCAAGCGGGCCTGGGCCGCACTGAGCTCAGCCTTATCTTGAAAAAGCAGCCCTGAGGACAGCTAAACAAAGGCCGAGGCTTCGGAGTCATCTCAAGAAACGTTAGACGGGGCCGAAAGGGTGAAGGAGCGCGATATGACGTCGAGTCATAAAGAATTCCATAAAAGTTTAGGAAGGAAGGGATTCCATTGGCCCCGTTAAGTGCTGAAATGAGGGGATACTCCTCGAGTGAGGAGACTTAAGATAAGCTTTGCTGGAAAAAGCCTGGCTTAGTCCCTGGAGATTTAAACAAAAAAAAAAAAAATCAGTGAGTGGGGCATTCTCATTAAAGTTCTCAAAGTTGCTGATGTCTTCAAAGTAGCCGTCGGTGAACTGCACCTTTTAGTGGCTGGCAGAGGAAGGAAAATGGCTGGACTAGCCTCCCAGCCCAAACTCAGCCCCGTAGAACTTGAGCGTGTGGAATGCCTGTCGTGTAATTTTATACGTCCGACTCGAGCCAGGGGACGGAATGAGGCGAGAGCCACCTGGATTCTCTCAGTCTTTGGCTAATGGCTTTTCTAGGGTTTCAGATTTCAGGGCCATAAAAGGACAAGCCAAACATAATAAACATGATAAATCATAAATTTTAACCAACCGTTGTTTATCATTCAAGATAAAACCACCACATTCCCCCAAAGCTGATTTACATCACTGAGAATATGTCACTGGCTAAGCTTATCGTAATTGATAATAAACCAAGCCCTGTGAATCTCTCTTAGTTGTATAATATTTGATTAATAGACAGTATTTTCTTGATAAATATGGCAAAGATTGATGATAATTTCAAATAGATAAGAGAATATTGTCTAAATGAAAAATGGCAACACGGTTCAGATATGTCAGCGGAAAAAATCACCACAACAAGAGAAAGGGTGGTCCAGCAAGGTTTACATACCCTAAATTATGTTTGCTTTCAAACACAGTGACATGATTATTGTTTGCCATTCTGAATATTGTACATTATCTCAGCCCACAATGACTTAAGTTAGGTGTTGACACAATGATTGCTGGAATGGCTGCATCTTTTTCTTTTTTTCTTGATAAAAAGTTGTCTCTTTAAAAAGAGACACTTCCCCCCCCAAAAAAAGAAAAATCGTCTTAAATACGGACTATCAATTAGTGTCCCTCTAAGTCACGTCGGTAGACATTCCCATTGATCATTTGCTATCTTGAAATTCTCTGTGTCCAAATACATCTTGTGAACTGTCAAGTATGGTGGAGAATTAGATGAAGGATTGACACTTGACTTCTTGACTGAAAGAGAGAAGTTAAGTAAAAATGAGCTCATTTTAATGCATTAAACCCAAGTCCAATGGATTTCCTTTCCAACCACTTTTCATGATCATTGTGTCAGAGAATAATGGAGTCACCCTGTAATGCGCTGATGCACCAATAGATGATTTTCTTTCTGAACAGAAGTTTCTGGAACAGCACTGGAGAAAGCAGTAAAGTGGTTGAAGCTGGAACGCTACACTAGACTATCATTAAGCCAGGAACCAAGGCCTACTGCCAATTTTCTCGTAAATTTCCTGTGTTTTCTATCTTTGGTCTGTTCTTCCTTATTTTTTGTCATAAAGCTCTTTTTCTTCTCTCTTTTTTTTTTTACTGTAACGGCTTTTCCTAATATGCTCTGGCATTTCTTACAGAAGAAATACTGTGTTTGACTTCCTCTTTCACTCTGATATGTAGCTCTAAGAGCAATGCACACATTTATCTTTAATTAGACCCATATCTCAGCAAGGGGGGCGGGGAGTCAAAAGAGGTTAAGAGCATAGGCAAAAACATCCTGGACTTCCATCTTTGACACACAAACAGTGTCTATCCTCTCCAAACACCTCACTGACAATACGCCAGAGCCCTGGAACGTGAAGACCAGGGCGAGCCGTACGAGGATGTGCAAAAGAACAACGTGACATTTCCTGCTTAATTTATTTTGTGATTAAGCGCGGGTTTTCCGTTAAGCACGCAAGTGCCTGGACCAAAAAGTTAGAGGGGTTAATTGGCTCAAGGTGGAATTTTAGGAGTCCCTTCTGGGTCGTTGGCAAAGTTCAACCTTTTTTTTTTTTTTTTTTTTCACTACAACACAAACTCTGGCCCTCGTAAGCTCTGGGATGCCTTAACCTTCCTGGTTCTGTGCTGGAGGAAGGAGAGGACGCTGACAGTCCCTTGGCTTGGGCCCAGTACCTGTGTTGGAGAGGCTCTTGTGATCAGCCAAGCTTGACCAGAGCCGGTTTCCTGACAGGCTTTCTTGAGCTGGAACATTCTTGGAACATAGGTCCAGTTGAATGTGACAGGCCCCCAGAGGGCAGAGCTGAATACCCAAATATTCAGTGCTGCTGCGGCTTTAGAAAGGCACGGTGCCTCTGTAAGAAGCAATGCAGTCCTCAAAAGAATGCGTGGGAGCGGGTTTACAGCTGTTCAAAATCTGTTCGTGTAATTATATAACGCCGTTACAAGTGATATTTCACGAATTTTGTGACACAAAGTCATTCACGCAGGTACGACTGATTGGCGTTTAAACCACTAAGCCAGCCAGCTGAACAAAACAGCCACATCTGTTAATAAATAAATAAACAGTATTTTTGTCAGAAATTATTGAGTATAATCACACAGAAATTAAGTAAATGTTTTTTGCTGTCAGGATTACAAATGACTTTGTGGAAATGTTCCTTGCTATATCAAATTTGCGTTTCTAGATGAAAATGCAAATGCTTTTCTTTTTTTTAGGGAATAAATTCAGTGAATTGTACAAGCATTGTACATAAATGAATCATACAAGAATTTGAGTTTATTTAAGCACAAGCACATTTCCAAGCCCATACGAGAATTGTAATTGATAGGTGTCTTCTTTATAAAAACATCCACGATAGCAAACTTGTAATTTCCCGAGAGTATAGCAGCAGTCTAATGAATAGCTCTGGGTAATTGCTGTTTTAGTGATCCTGGGTGGAAATATTTGGATATTGTGAGGGGCATGAAAGACCGTATGCTAGGCTATGAGGACCACTTCACTGCTCTGTAGTGGTAAAAGCTCCATAACGTATCCACACACGTATCCAACGTATCGTATATTTTCAGTGTTATCGTTGGATGTGTTTTCAAGAACTACAAAGATTTTTTTTTTCCCTCCTGGCCCCACAAGAATCCAATTAGGTGAAAGCCCCCCCAGTTAAAAATGCATTAAGTCTCATGCCCCTTGGCCTTATGTTGTTGAAGAATCACATATACAGACAGACCGCAGACCTTGCTGACGCAAGGTTCGAAGGTTGGGCAGGTCAAGGGTCGTGGAATGTTATAGAAAGACTGCTGGAGGGTGGAGGATGTGGCGAGAGTGGGGAGATGGCGGTTTCGTTCTGAGGTTCTGTGGAGTTGAAGGAGGACAAAGCAGGTGTAGACTGTGTGAAGCCCACCTCTGTGTACAGGGTCCATCAGTGCTTTTAGGGATGATCTGGAGAAACAGGATAAGTCCTCTAATTGAATTACAGGCCTTTTGTTCAGTTCCTAGGGTGCAAGGCTTTGTCTCCTCCATTTTCCTAAGAGGATAAATTTGCAGCTTGAGGATTCTGACCTCATTTTCAGTGACGGGAGGGTTTTTTTGGAGTTCACGTTAAACAGATTTCCCTTGACACAAAATGGCAACCCTCTCTCTCTCTCTGAAAGATACAGCTTAACCCAAGAGGATATTCTACCTGTAACGTGCAAAATGTTTGACACAAGAAGAACAAAAAAAAAAAGAAAAAAGGACAACACCATAATGTTTCCTCATTTTGTTCTTGACATCGAAGGAGAATATTCGCTCATTTACTCGCACTTAATCCTCCTCACGCTGTAGGGTGCGGAAACCGCTTAGGGCAAGAAGCAATGACAGATCTGTGGCAATGCTGAAGCCTGGAGGAGAAGGAGAGGGAAAGGGATGAGCGTCTCCCAGGTTTTTCCACCACAAACAACAAACACAAGGTGGAAGATTACGGGAGCGATCATAAAACACACAGCCCGAATGTTTATTAAGGAAGCGTTCTACGTGTTCTCTGTCTCTTGACGTATTACGTGCATTCGATATTTGCAGTTGTCGGACATTAACGATGAGTTTTATCTTGTGTTGTCTCGCCTCGTGTCTGATTTAGGCTGTGATATTTAATGTTGTCTAATATAGCAATTGAAACGGCGACTTAATGAATTACTAAACTGGGCGCAAAAAAAGATATTCTCTCACATTTTGGCTGTATTTAAGGATTTCTTTCTGTGCCTGAATTTGTCTGTGAAAGGGAGAAAAAGTAGGATTATGTCGTGTTGAATTAAAAAGGGATTTTTAGTTTCTCAGCAGAATAACATGCCGTATGTTGTGAATCATTCTCTTGATCCAATAAAAACATAAGCCTGCCAGTGGATTAATTTAAAACCAATTTTTAATGTGACCACGTATTTACTGTCAGTGCCATATTCAACAATCTAAAATATGACTCTTTTTTTTTTTTTTTAAAAAAAACAATTATTTATTTAGCCCACTGAAAATGGTACTCTCTGGAAACTTGTAGAACTCAAATGACTTTTACAAACATTTTGTAGACCATAACAAGTACATGAGGACCATTTAGTGTAAATTTTGCTAACAACAAATAAGTAGATAATTTAGAAGGTGTCTTATAGCACATTTGACAACTGGCCTGTTACCCTAGTTCCTTTTTTAAGCAGCTGTATCCGCTTAATAAATTTCATTATGTTTTGACATATCATCTGAATCTAATATATAATTATACCTCTACCCCAGAGCGTCTATTCTTGACGGCTGTGTGTGTAGTAGTTACTATTATATGTAAGATTATATTTCACTACCAAGAGATATTATCATTTCTTCCCTGAGATTTGGAATCTTATTGTCTTTTTTCTTTTTTGTGTGTATTACCACGAAATTTCATCTTCATGCGACCAGAGTGTCAATCACGTTCACTCTTGTAGTGTGAGTACCACTCTTATTTCCCCTAGACCCCACCTCCATCTGTTTTTCACTTTCCCGGTTACCTCAGATAAATGGAGCCCTCCTGGAGACAGACAATTCCTCCTGCTGTGATTGGCTCTGAAGTCGACAGAACGGGCTTCACCTGCGATTCCAGCTGCCCTCTGCTCACCCGTTCTTACCTTTTATTCATTTTGACCAAATTGCACTTTTTTTTAAATGTCATTTTTATCTCCTCTGTAGCTGTGGGGTTTTTTTTTTTTTTTTTTTTGAGATTTTGTCAGCAGTAAGGTCTAGCCCGGTCTAAAAGCCTTTTGAAATACTGGACCTCTCCGACGATAAAAGTGTCAGAAATCCAACCTGAGCTTTTCATACATCATTCTAGTTTTTTCTTTTTTTTTTTAATCTTTCAAAAATTCTGCTGACCTTTATCATATTTTTATCAAAACAACACTCCCGCTGTCAGAATACAGTGTTTAAAAAGAGCCTGTTAAAAATGTTGAGTCAGAAATGTAGAGTTATAAACTTTAAACGCTGGAACATTCATGTCATTTAAGCAGATACCTTTTCCAGATGCCTTTTTTTGTGGATTGTCGTCTGTATGATCTCAGAAGTATAACAGCGAGATGAAGCCCAGACAATAGAAATTAAGTCCCTCGATTCTGTAATTACAGAGCAAATGAGCCAAGTCCCCTTGAAGAGACCAATTGGATCAGTCAGTGAGCCAGAGCTCTGAATATGTGTTCCAACTGATCAGAAACGACCCAAACAGGACCCCCACCCCCTCTCTGCCATTCCCCCTGTCAAAATGTCCCCTTTCGTTCGCTCCAGTCGATGAAACCAAAATCGGTCTCTGAGCAAAAGTCGGCGTTCGTACCTCCTCGAAGCATTGAAAAGTGTTTGTCAGGTTAATTGATAGATGGATAGGTACTCTGTGTCACCTAGGCGTCATTTGAATCGCAGAGAAGAGATGGAGGGGAAGGTAATATTTATCTAAATTCCAATTACCCTCATCTGAGCTGTTTGATGTTGTCAAGAGGTCAATTCTCAGCAGACTCAGCAAGCACTCTGCATTTCAAACACTCTAACTACAGTGAGGATACTCTGGCTTTGGAGAAAAAGCTTGTCTCTAAAAGCCATTTAAAGAACAGCACTGATCTTTGCCATCTAAGAAAGTGTACCAGATTATGGTTTGGAGGTTTTTGTGGTTTTTTTTCCTTTTTTTTCTTTTTTTTTTTGTTCCATGAAAGAGTTTTCTAGAGTCTGGTCGCAGTCAAAAGGGGAAGGAAAAATCTTCATGACTCAATGTCAGAGTGAATAACACACTCCAGAACAATGAGGCCTTTGCAATCTATCATTTCTCTGTGGAAATTTCACCACTCATTTCTTTCCCTGTGGATTAGACTTGATTGTCATGTATGGGGTAGCTACTTCTGATGCAGTGGGGTTTCAAAAGCTTGTTAAATTGGTGTTGAATTCAGGTAGTTTGAATGTTTTTTTTTTTTTCTTTCTTTCTTTCTTTCTGTACAGTACAGTTCAGACATTGCCAGAATATCACTGAATATAGTACGTTTACCCTTGTTATGGTTTAATTGAGCATTTTAATGATTTAATGCATATCTAACATTTTAGATGCGCTGTCGAACTGCTGAGTGCAGTCTATTTGTGGATATATTCAGGGACAAAGAGGAGGCAGAAAGGATGGGCATGTTGACATTTTCCTTCTTTAAACAGACTGGATAAATGGGCCCGAGAGTTTTATTGAAGACCGAGGAGCATCTGGATAGTTTCAGGATGTCACTGTATTTGGGTTTTAAGCACCTCTGAACTGAGCATGTGCGGTTTTGCCTTGTTTAAACTTGCCCCCTTGACGCCAGCCTCTTTGTCTCGGCCCGTGTCATAGGTATCCGCGGACACGGTTTATAAGCTGTTTGTTTATACCATACGTTAAAAAACGTGAAGGGTTTTCTTAGCACCAAGACACACCAAACAAGAACAAGTTTAGAGCTGAGGGATTTTCTTTCATACTCTGTGTATCCACTCCATCAAAAGACTTGTGAAATATGATTCTGGTTCCATTAGAAAGGAGATTAGAATTTCCCCAGTAGGCCACTGGCTTTAAACACCCCTTCAGTCGCTAAATATGGTTTTTTTTTTTGTTTTTTTTTAAAAAAAAGGCTTTGCCTTGCATCCACAGAAGGGAGAATTACATATATCATTTACTGCGTCTGAGGTAAAAGCCTCAAACGCAGGAGGAGTCTGTTTCACAAACGGATCTGATGTGCGCGGGTAGCTAGCGGGGGTGAATGCAAATGCTGATGCATTTCAAATGCTGCAGAGTGATGAACTGCGCGACTGAAAGCTGCTGAATATGACAGTACAGCTGGTGGTTCTTGAATTGACAAACCACAGACAGTGACCACCATCATCCGCCCGTCCCCCCCTTCTGTCCCTCTGCTGAGGGAAGATGGGCTCCGTCTTGGCCAGCGACTTGTGACACCCAATATGGCAGGCTTCAACTAATTGATGCCACCTTGTCAACACTAATTACTGGGACTGCAGCAACGAGGAGGCAGCTAATTAACAGACTAACGATGTTTGTCACTTCAGGCCGACCCAGATATTTAGGAAAGAGCCGGGCTTGTCACCCTCACATCTGCTCCAGTTCTGCCTTTTTTTTCGCCCCGTCTTTCGATTTCTCCCGTTTTCTTTCACCCCTGCTCTCTCCTAAACGCTGTTTTCTCTCTCCCCGTTTCTGCGTTTAAATCAGCTTTACATAGGCTCTCGCTTCTTTCTCTTGTCACATTTCCGTCAAATCTGATTAGGACAGAGGTGAAAGCCGCCACCTCCTCCTCTCTGTGTCGGAGTAGAAGAGAAAATAGGTGAGCTTAGCAGCTGTAACTGCAGTTGTCAGAAGTGCACTGTCTTCCTTTTCTTTCTTTCTTTCTGTCTTTTTTTTTTTTTTTACCCCAATCACTTCAAAGATTTTTTTTTTTTTTTTTTTTGGATTTGACGTCTTTAGAACCCCCTCCACCAAACAAGCTCACTGCTCTAATTATCAGTGTGAGGAAACAGAGGAGGTGGTAATGATGAAGCAGCAGGGGTTTCGTGTTTGTGTGTGTGTGTGTGTGTGTGTGTGTGTGTGCGTGTGTGCACGTGTACGTGTATGCACACGAGTGTGCCTATGATTGTCTGTGTGGGTATATTTTCATTAAAAATGTAATTGATTTTATTTTCTATCCCACCACGTGCAGTACACTGATTCTCCCTCATAATCACCACTGCCGCTGCGCACCCTCCCAATTCCTCTGAATCTCTTTTTCTAGGTCAGCGAGAGAACTTTTGAATTTTTGAGAGAACCGGAAAATTATCATACCGCATGTGTCTGTAATGCAGCAGGAATTTGAGGCGATAGGAATGAATGTTCAAACCACCAGTGAATTCCCCATTAAAGGGAAGAAAAAACACTCTTACCTAACTGCATATGTATGTTTTGTTTTTTTTTTGCTCCATCAGATCCGCGTGGATGGCATTCCTCCACCTTCCCAGAACGCCCTGCTGTATGAGACGGTCACTGTCGTGGAGGGGAACCCTATTCTGCGGGACATGGTGTTCAGTCCAGATTATAAGTACATCTATTTACTGAGCGATAAACAGGTGAGTGCTGGTTTGAGAATAAAAGGCTCTGAATCACATTGGAATCACACACACACACACACACACGCGCACACACAGGCTGAAGAAAAGGCAGAATAATGCTGTGCAGCCCACTGGATGGATGTTTACATTTGCTCCAATGTGCAGAGCAGTATCTCTGGCTTTGTTAGTCTACACAGATTCCCTGACTTTTATGCAACAGCTCTGACGACTAGGTCATTTGTTGGGTGTGTTTATTATGCGCACGAGTGACTAACTCCTCAGACTTTCGCTCCGCATTTTTTGTTTCAGCGTCGTTCTTTCGATTTTGCAAAACGCGTTTTGTTCTGTGCGACGAAGACCTCTTTTGGAAGAAAACATTTGTCAAAAGAGAATTGGAACGGGATCCAGCCCCGTCTTCAGACTCCCTTTTGTTTTTAAGACCAAAACCGGAATCTCAGATATGTTGTTTTAACATCTGCTAGACAGGAAGACTGGAATATGAAACACTAGTTCACGTCTTTTGAATCGGGCCCCAGCTGGCTCCCTTAATAAGAAATCTAGGGGAAGTGTCTCCATCGAGAACTGAGCGGAATAACACTGCTCTATGGGGCTCTATTGTGGAGGCCGTGGAGAGGAAGGTTAAGACAGAGTCGCTGTGCAGCTGACTTGAGAAAAGCCTTCCTTACAGTACAGCTGCACCAAAAGAATGATGCCCTTTTCCCACTCCGCAGCCCGCCTTTCTATGCTTACTTGTCTGCTTCGGAATCGAGAGATTAAATGAAATTGCCCGTCATTGTGCGCTCCTTCTGAAAGAGTTTTGCAAACACGGGGAGACAGACGCAACAACTACCAAAAAACTCTCGCCGGCTACGCTGCGAAAAGGCTCGGCTTGCTTCTTTAAGAGACAGGGAGCTCAGCAGACGCACACATACTTCGGATGGGTAAAAAAAAAAAAAAAAATCTGGCGGCGACGGGATATAAATAGATTCCGATCTATGCGTTTTGGTGGAGTAAGTGATAAACTGCTGATGTTTGCTGGAGGCCTAAGAGAGCACGGTACCGACTTGAAGACACAAAGAGGCCGGTGTTAACGTAGCTGTCGTATACTGAGGGCATTGAAAACGCGGTAGTGGGAAGACATGGTCCAAACTCTTCACAGGGTTAATGGGAATAGGACACTGTGTTCTTGAGAACAATAGCTGAGACATTAACTTGAGACGTTAGGTCATGTGAACTGTTTTATTGGGAGGGGGGGGGTGTTCCTAACTGTCCTAGCGAGCATACTGTAAGGATTTCGTCTGAAGGGAGAATAGTGCCGCTCTTTCCAGTCTAGATCACTTCACCCCGACAAAAGAAGCGCTCATGCGCGCGTCCATAAAACCAGCAAACATCCCTGCTCCACATATCGATATCTGAGTAAAGAATTAAAAAGGGATTCGCTTTGTGTTTACGTGCGCGTCAGACCGCACCGAACTGATTGTTTTGGCCTGCGGTTGATGAAAAGCTCACTTTACACATAGATCAGAACGGGAGAGAACATCCGTCTGTCTCGTCTAAGGCCAGACACCGAGAGATGGTTCTCGTTTTTACTTAGATGGTTTTTGCCCCTTTGTGATGCATGCTCCAGATGAGCTTACTGTTGCCTGTTGAGTACTTCTGAGGATTTCTGTTTTAGCGCTTACAGCAGCCAGTGATTCTGAGTGAGTGAGTTTTTTTTTTTTTTTTTTTTTAATTTTATCATCGGCCCAGCCCGGGCTGCGATTTCTGTGTGAGCCCAGTGATTATACACCTCTGTTCTTTATGAAATGTGAATGAATCACTCAGAGTAAATAATTCACAGCCAACATTGACCGCTGGAAGAGAGACATGTGAATATTTCATTTGTGGCAGGTGCACAGGTAGGCAGAAGGTCACATTTGCTCACAAAATGGGAGCTTGGCGAGACTTTAAGCGGTCAAACACGATGAAATATGATTGGCAAACATGAGCAGAACATGAAAATTATATTTTTGTGTGGTTTGTTGAACACATTTCAGGATGTTGCTTTCATAACACATGAATCAGCTCGTGTGTAAAAAAAAAAAAATGCAGAGCTGATGTGTAGAAACGCAAATGAATGCACCTCCCTCCTTGAAACATTTTTAGGCGTTTACATACATCTGGTTATGTGACGGTGAAACTGGCAAAATAGATCTCGTATTGCGATTTTTCTCCAGTGTCCACTTCTAATGACCTTTGGGTATAAAAAGCAATATGTTATTTATTACAGAGGTAAATAAGAAACGATGGTGACCAGACTCGAGGGGCTAATGCGTATTGACCGACAGACAGACGTAAAAATATTATAGAGGACGGCTCCTGCTGCTACATAAATAATGTTTCGCTTACTTTTATACGGTGACCTTCCGTTTTAAAAAGGCGAGCCCAGTGTGTGTCAGTGACCAGGGCCTTGTGGGTGTGTGGGTGAGGCAGCCTGGACCAGAGGCAGAGAATTATAAAACAGCATATTTACGGCTAGCTGCGTAGCAGCATAAATTAGCATGGGAGCTTATGCAGTTACACCTCGCCCACCCACCGGCTGACATGCTGACACAATGGGCAAGGAGGCGCTCCTCTGTGTGTGTGTGTGTGTGTGTGTGTGTGTGTGTGTGTGTGTGTGTGTGTGTGTGTGAAAGAGAGAGTGTGTTAGCCAGCCTACACACACACACACCACACAGAGCTGCAGCGCCACCAGCGACTCTGCATTTGAAAGGCAGCACCATGTCCCATTTGGGTGGGATTGTTTTTTTTTTCTCTCTCTCTCTCTCCCTCTTAACTGCATTTTTTTTTCTTTTTTTTTTTTACTCTCTCTCGCTCTCTCTCTCTCCCTCTCTCTCCAAACTCTAATCTTAAGACTGATCAAAAAAGATTTCACCCCCTTAGAACAAGCTGTTTCAGAACCATAGAGGATAGAAAGTCAACCTGGAAAAAACAACAGTCTTTTGTTGCGTCCCTGTTTATTCTTCCCCTTCACCTCTTTTTTCGTTCTTAACTTAAACAGTTTACCATGAGCAACAACTACCAAAACAATCCGCAGCGCATTCGATAAAACAGCTCTTCTTTTTTTTTTTTTCTTCCACGAAGATGTACGTGTTATTTCTGTACTCTTCCGCCCACACACTGCACCTCCGGATCAGACCTAACGAACCTTGTCTTTCACATGGCTCTTTTAAGCTGGCATATTCTCCTACATTTGTTAATCGAAACTTTTGGGACTTGTTCCATACCCATGTTGTTAACTGTAGGGCATTATTGATTCTTTGACCACTTTAGAGTTTGTTTTTGAGCGCTGTTTAGTGGTATATTCCATATCTCCTACGCACAAGTATATTGCTTCAGTTCCATATTAGCTCCTGCTCTCTGCAGCAGGCCGGTGGCCTCAGGAAAGGAGGCCTTTTGTCGCAGCAGGTTGGCTGTGTTACCATTAAGCAAAGGCCTTGAGAGGAAGAGACAGATAGAGAGGGAGACATTTAAGGGCTTAAAGTGTTTGTAAACAGAACTGTACTTACTCACTCAGAGCTATACAAAGTGCTTTAAACAGTTACCTCAACACACGTTCCTGAGTACATATATCGGAACACAAGGTTTGTGTTAGGTGCTTAACGGCACAAACCGGAAATACCGTAGGATTGAAAGTATGGTCAGATTTTTAAAAATGTTTTCAGTATTTTTATATTTACAACATGCTGTCATCGCAAAAGCTGAGATCACTATATATGTGTATATATCTGTGTGTGTATGCGTGTGTGTGTGTATGTTTTGTGTGCAGTAATGTTTTGAAGATGTGATTTGTAATGAATATGTGTATTTTTAGGTGAGCCGTCTCCCAGTGGAGAGCTGCAGTCAATACAAGACCTGTAAGACGTGTTTGGGGTCAGGAGATCCCCACTGCGGTTGGTGTGTTCTCCACAACAAGTGAGTCTCTTTTCTGGTGGTTTGATTAAACACTGAACCTGTTGAAAGGTTTTATGTACATGCTTATCCAGTTATTTCAACCTCAATTTATTGTCTTTTAACACTACAAACATTTTCTCTCCATGTCTCCTTCATAAATATGCAACGTTTGAAACTGAAACAGAACCTGTGCTAAGTCTTTTACACCTCTGTGTCAGATGAATGGATGTAATAAACATACACAGAGATTCAATGAAGCATTACATTGTTTGTGAATGGAAAAAAGGGCTTGTCTGCATTCATCTGTGGGAATTAGCTTGAAACCCCGTAGAGAACACAATGCCCACAAAAAAAAGGCCCCTAATGTACTCATGAACTTTTCATAAGAGATCTGGAGCTCTGCCAACCAATCAAAACACAACGCAGGTGGCAGCCGTTTCACCTGGGCCGCGCAGGAAGCGGCAGGTGACGCCACAATCCCCCCCCCCCCCAGATGTTCCTCAAGTTTTTATTCCCATGTTGACCCCTGGGCAGCAGCTGGTAGGAGGGCAGGAAGCGTCTGGCTATTGCTGGCCGTCTGCCCACCCCCGATGTGCCTCGGTTGTCATCAGCCACTCTTTGGGCAGTCCTGTAATTGATGAACTCTCGGAGAACTCCGTGTGAAAACGAGCTGGATACCGTCATTGGCAGAAACGACAAACTGTTGAGGAGAAGCATGTGTGATCTCAGAACATGCTTTGTAATTTATGGAGTGTAAGACTGGAGAACTGGGAGAGGTTCTGACATGCTCGTGCAGACACCTCGAGACAAAAAAAAAAAAAAAACGTTAGAAAAACACAATGGAAGAGGTGAGATTTCAGAGTGCGTAACGGCAATTGTTGCCCTGGAGACACTTTTGGCGGAAAAAAAAAAAGGAAAGAAAGAAAGAAACAAAAAAAATAAAAGAAGAAAACATTGATTCCTGCAATTTTCCATGACAGATCTTTGTAATGTTAAGACTGTTGAAAAGCATGTTTTTTTGTCTCTTTTCCTTTACGCTCAGTTGAGTTGGTGTCAGCAATCATGGCATTTTTGTTCACTATTTTCTTTGACAGCAGAGAAGCAGATAAAGTTGTCCAGGGTTAAATGAGAAGGAGCTTTGTTCTCAGCTCTGGGCCTCCATAAAGACCATTGTGAAACAGTGCAAGCCAAAAAAAAAAAAAAAACTGTCCCCCTTTCTTTATTTCTTTCTTCCCTCCATACCTTAATCAAGATAAAGATCTTTAATTAAGATGTAAATCTGGGATTGATGGAATAATTAGCCCAGACTTTGCGGCAGCCTCCAGAAAATGACATTTGTTTGCATATTAATGCCATATTCCCCAGACTTAACACGACCTTGTGACAACCACTGCACGCCGCAATTAGTGCGACATCAAACCGAGTCATGAGGAGATTTAATGGCTAACTCGTCCTCGCCCGCTCTCCTAACCTTTCTTGTCTCTCGGAGAAGCGAGGTTAGAGCCGTGGACGGTGTTCTTTTCGGGAGAGACGGCGGTCGGGAAAACCCGCGTTGCGACCCTCGCCACCGCGCAGCCTTCAGTGGACTTATTGGCCTTGTTCCTATTGTATTCATACTCGCCCGACAACAGACGCTCTGATCGGAAAAAAAAACGAAAGAAAAGGGGGGGGGGTCGGTTGAGTAAAACGGAGAAGTGTGACAGTGCATTCATCTCGCAGACAGCGCCTGCTCCGGTCACAAGCTCTGCCGAGTCTTGCTTTGTGTTCAGCTGTGACTAAAGGAACTCTTGAGAGGAAGAAAAAACTGACAGTTTCTTTTTTTCCTTTTCTTTCTTTCTTTTTTTTTTTTTTTTTGTCTTTGTAGCTAGAAGGCAAGCTCAAACTTCTTTATTTATGTGTTGCTGGTTGCGTTAATACCTCAGAGTATTACTCATCTCTCTTAAAACATCAGCTATTTTACATCCCAGATCAGAAATGCTCCTATCATAGAGGGTCTGTCTGAGGAGGAACCAGCTTTGATGAGCTGCTACAGAGTCTAGATTTTGGGGTCACGGTTTCATTCTTCCAAGACTTACATACATAGAGTTGAAGTCAGAGGTTTACGTACTCCTTAGCCAAATACATTTAAACTCAGTTTTTCACAATTCCTGACGTTTAATCCGAGTAAATATTCCATGTCTTGGGTCAGTTAGGATCACTACTTTATTTTAAGAATGTGAAATGTCAGAATAATAGTAGAGAGAGTATTTCATTTCAGCTTTTATGTCTTTCATCACATTACCAGTGGGTCAGAAGTTTACGTACACTTAATTAGCATTTGGTAGCATTGCCTTTGTATTGTCTGACTCGGGTCAAGCGTTTCGGGTAGCCTTCCACACGTTTCTCACAATAAGTTGTTGGAATTTTGGCCCATTCCTCTGGACAGAACTAGTGTAACCGAGTCAGGTTTGTGGGCCTCCTTGCTCGCGCACGCTTTTTCAGTTCTGCCCGCAAATTTTCTATTGGATTGAGGTCAGGGCTTTTGTGATGGCCACTCCAGTACCTCGACTTTGTTTTCCTTAAGCCATTTTGCCTCAGCTTTGGGAGTATGCTCCGGGTCATCGTCCATTTGGAAGACCCATTTGCGACCAAGCCTTAACCTCCTGGCTGGTGTCTTGAGATGTTGCTTCAATATATCCACGTAATTTTCCTTCCTCCTGATGCCATCTATTTTGTGAAGTGCACCAGTCCCTCCTGCAGCAAAGCGCCCCCACAACATGATGCGGTCACCCCCGTGCTTCACGGTTGGGATGGTGTTCTTCAACTTGCAAGCCCCCTTTTTCCTCCAAACATAATGATGGTCATTATGGGCAAAACAGTTCAATGTTTGTTTCATCTGACCAGAGGGCATTTTTCCAGAAAGTAAAATCTTTGTTCCCATGTGCAGTTGCAAACCGTAGTCTGGCTTTTTTGCGGCGGTTTTGGAGCAGTGGCTTCTTCCTTGCTGAGTGGCCTATCGGGTTATGTTGATATAGGGTTCATTTTACCGTGGATGTAGATACTTTTGTATCTGTTTCCTCCAGCATCTTCGCAAGGTCCTTTGCTGTTGTTCTGGGATTCATTTGCACTTTTCACACCAAAGCATGTTCATCGAGACAGACGGCCCCATGGTGTTTATACTTGCGTACTATTGTTTGCACAGATGAACGTGGTACCTTCAGGCATTTGAAAATTGCTCCCAAAGATGAATCAGACTTATGGAGGTCCACAATTTCTTTTCTGAGGTCTTGGCTTTTGATTTTCCCATGATGTCAAGCAAAGAGTCAGTGTGTTTGAAGGTAGGCCTTAATATATATCCACAGATACACCTCCAGTTGACTCAAATGATGTCAATTACCATGTCAGAAGCTTCTAAAGCCATGACATCATTTTCTGGAATTTTCCAAGCTGTTTAAAGGCACAATCAACTTAGTCTATGTAAACTTCTGACCCACTGGAATTATGATACAGTGAATTATAAGTGAAATGATCTGTCTGTAAACAATTGTTGGAAAAATTACTTGTGTCATGCACAAAGTAGATGTCCTAACAACTGTAGTATGTTAACATGAAATCTGTGGAGTAGTTAAAAAGTGAGTTTTAATGACGTCAACCTGTGCACGTAAACTTCTGAATTCAACTGTACGTGTGTGTGCGTGTGCTAAATTAATGCTAAAGAATGTGTTAGTGAAGATACAACGGGCTCTAGGTCTGTTCTGTTATTTTTTCATGGTCTTTCCTTATCAGTGTTAGAGAGCAGATTTTGATGCTGTTATTTCTCTTTTCTTTTTGTTCTCAAGAGGAAGAAAAAGCAGTTCTTTTTTCTTCTACCCATGCATATATTGTGTATTGGAGTCACAGTTTGGGGCAATTCGTTAAACTTCCTACCAAGAATGTTACGGTGTTTTACCTTACTTCACATCAGTGGACGTGGCAAAAATAGGCTAGCATGTGGTGAACAGATTTTTGTTGATTTGCTTTTATTGTGTCAGTCTTTTTTTTTTTTTTTTTTTTGGTGTTCGTTCAGTAACATAATGAGTGCCAATATGGTTGAGCAGTGCTGTTTTTTAATGACACATATGCATGTGTATTTTGACTGCTGCTTGAACACTCTGAAGCTCATTCTGGATGCTTCAACTGCTTGCCAGCCTCTCTCCTCCCCCCCTGGGAGGATGCCAAGCTACGTTGCCATGGGAGATAACTTCTCAGAAACGATCCTTGCCAAATGCAGAGCTGTTTTGGGGGTACTGGCTTTGACCTGCATCCTTTTCTTCTCGTTGTTGTCTTGGCTTTGTCTGCTTCTCCCCAAGGGCTCTTTAGCCTCCAGACATCATGTTAGCTGAAGCCGGGGTGAAAGAGGGGAGGGGAGAGAAAAAAAACAAAAAAAAAAAAACAAAGTGCACCCTGGGAAATGGTCTGTGTCCATGGCAACAACAAGAAACTGGAAGATAGATTTGCAGTGTGATTCAAATCAGCCCCATTTGGTGATTTGTCTGCTACTGTATCTGTGGAGGGGCAGTGCTGAGCAGGTCTCTGCAGGCTGTGTTTGCCTGGTTTCTGACTTGCTCAAGCATCACTAGCCACAGAGACTTCATTAATGCTCTATTAGCCATTCATCCACCAGACTGCCAAAGCTTCTCTGCTTCGGCTTACCGGCTTATTATCGCGAGCAAACACCGAAATCTGAGGCATGTATGACACTGTAGCAACAGCGATTTTAGCGCGGACGTCAGTTAATGCTCTTTGTTGTTTGAATACGCTGCTATGAAATTATATGTCCAAAGCAAACAAACATACAAACAAACAAACAAGCGAGTGAATAAGCAAACAGTTCCAATTCAGAATTTGTTGTTGTTGTTGTTGTTGTTGTTGGAGATGTCGATAACTCTGGAAACGTCTGAAGGTTGTTAAAATGAAAAGCATTCTGAAAGACAAAAAGCAAACCTGTGAACCCATCAATATCCATCACACGCCTAGGTGACTGCCTTCTTTACATTGTCTCTCTGCTAATCAAAGTCAAATAGACAATTGACCCAAGCCTTCTGAGGCAGTTAGTCCTCTGCTCATATCAATTAATGTACTCAATCGATCTGTTCCCTCTGTCTCAACTGCGCCTGGTAAAACCGGCCCTCCAGTGGAAGTTCAAAAAGCTTACGAATTGACACAAGTGTTTTTGAAGGGTTTGTACTCCTAGCAGTTAGATTCATCATTTGTGGAGAGTTCAACATGACCTTTCTGAGAAATAAAGCGCTATTGCAAAGGATGAACAGTGGGTAAAGGCCAGTGTGACCGTGCCCCCAACAAACAACTTTAATTTCATATAGAAGAGACCAAATTAGGTACAGTAATAGAATTCTTGAAAACTGAAAGAACCCAGCTTGCAAATTGGCATACAGAACTATCTGCAGGAGGGAATGACTCATTTTTAAAAGAGTCAGTTACACAACTGTCCCCAACTGGAACAGGAGGAGGAGAAGACCAGCATGTTTCAGCTCGAACGAAGCATGACTTTCAGGCCGTGGCTGTACAGCACAAGTTATCTCAGAGACCCCCATATACCGTTTCTCACCGAACGTTCCAGGCCTGTGACCGCGCTTGCTAACCCCCCCCCCCCCCCAGCTCAGTGGCTTTATAGCCTCATTGTGTTTCGTCCTTTATCGCGTTAGTGGTCTCACCTGCTCATTGACGATGTGGTCAGTCCTTTTCCTGTTCTCAGATGTGCAGTCTGCAGGTCACAACAAGGTTTTTTTTTTTTTCTCCTCTGAATGTCTGACTGCTTGGTTGGGACCACCTACCCTGAAGGGGGCAGGGGACTTGTCATAAATCACATTAGCATTTGCGCGCCAGGAAGAGGAGTGGAGTGTAATTGGACGAAATCTCATTTCGCAAACGGGAGGGGGAAAAAAATGACAAAGCAAGTGAAGGACAGTAAATCCTTCAGCTTGGGGGGGGGGGGGGGGGGTGATGTACGAAGAGTCATTCTCTATGTATCTACTCCTTTAATTAAACACGCTACTTCTCGTCCTCAGACGTATGGCTGTAATTAGAAGTAAACAAATCATTAATGGCGCGTTGCGTCTCCGGTGAAAAACGGCAATCGCGGTATCGGTAACACTTACGGGTTCCCACAGACGTGCACGCCCAAGAACTTCCTTTCCTGTTGGTGACAACAAATAATGAAATCTCAGACATCTTGATAAATGAGGTACCTGAGCTTGGCCAAATATTTTTCTTTTTCTCGTGTTTCTAATTTAGTCATATGAGATTTAATAGAATCACGGTGTCTCTTCATGGACTGACTTAAAAGATGAAAAGAAAAGCAGACTGTGGCTACATTTTGTTCTTTTCATCTGTTTTTTTTCTCTTCTTGATCCAACATTGCATTAAAAGAATTTACTTATTACATCTCATGGTCTCATAATGTCTGTGAAGATTCAACATTATTTGATTATATTTTATTACAGAAAGGCTTAAGAAAAATACAACACACAGTATCGTGGCTTTATTGGTGTGGATATCCATTATCATTTTCACGAAGAAAAAGGAGGTGTTTTGACTGTCTGTGGTGATGGCCACTGCCAAATTGCATGCAGATGGGAATAGGTTTTTCAGTACATTAGTGAATGTAATATTGCAGTAAACTCCCTAACGTGCCCCCCCTCTTCCATTTCTCTGCAGCTGTCTGTTGAGCACAAACATGTGGAACTTTAACTTCACTTAACAACTCTAACAAATGTGCCTCTGTTATCAATGTTTGAATATCTGGCCGAATATCAACTTGCAGAAAAAAACAGGGCGCACATTCATTCATATGTACTTTCATTAATACATACATACATACAGATGTACCTGTATACATACATACGTACCTACATACATGCATACGTACCTACATACCTACATACGCCCATGCATGCATACATACATACATACACTCCACTGAATATCAACTTGCAGAAAAAGAGGTCACTCATTCCCGCATTCATACATACATTCATAATTACATATGTGCACACATACATACCTGCATACAGACTTACCTGCATACATACATACATACATACATACATACATACATGCACACTTTGATATATATATATATATTCATGCATGTATAAATAAATAGATAGACAGACAGCTGTAATGTGACCCAGTTAAATCTGTGTAATAGAGTCTATGGGTTCTGTCATTACTTCACCACTCTGTTGATGCTGCAGATTGGGTGAAGAAATAGATCCTTTTGAGATCAAAACCTTTGTCATCAGTAACTTTTATCGTTTGTTCTATAAATTATAATTGGGTTACGTCATATTGCTGTTCTTGACAATAGAGATATCACCACAAATATAGCTCCCCATAACGTAAGCTTGTTTGTAGACAAAGGCTTCTGTCTGTTACATGATCTTGTGTTGTTTCATATCTCGCTGACAATGATGTGTTTTGTTTTTTTTTTTCTTTTGTTTTTTTTTTCTTTTGTTTTGTTTTCTAGATGCTCGAGACAGGAAGCATGTGAGAAGTGGTCAGAACCCCAGCACTTTAATGTGGAGCTCAAGCAGTGTGTGGACATCTCTGTCACGCCCAAGAACATGTCCGTGACGTCCGCTTCCACCCAGGTGCTCATGTCCTACTGAATGCTCCTCTGGGAAACAGAGGTTCCACAGAAGCACTCTGTCTGGCTACTATTCAGTATTATTCATTACTGCGGTGTTGCTAGGGTAGTGTGGTTAAATGCTGTTGTGTGAACCACGCCGGCCATTTGAGGGGCTTATTCAGTGAATGGAATGTCTTATATGTGTGTGTGTGTGTGTGCGCGTGTGTGTGTGTGCGCGTGTGTATTTGATGTCCCCTCAGCTGAGTGTGAAGGTGCTAAATGTGCCAAACCTGTCAGCGGGGGTCACGTGTGTGTTTGAGGGGCTTACAGAGAGTCCGGGGGAGGTGCTGTCTAAGGGACAGATCCTCTGCATGTCGCCCTCCCTGAGAGACGTTCCCTCGCTCACCCACGGATACGGTAAGGAACAGGTGACATCACAACACGTTTGGTCTCATGAATGGTGGGATCCATTATGTTTGGCCTCCAAAAGAGACATTTAACAAGATCAAATTAATAATATCAACATTCATGTATAGGCTGTACAGCTATGGAAATTGAAATCATGTTTCTTATGATTTGATTCCCCCCCCTCCCTTTTTTTTCTCAGAAAGAAATAATATTTCTTTTGCTGTTAATTCCATTTACTTGCTCTTTCTCATAGTAATATTTTTTAAAACTCCCAATAGGAGAGTGGTCCATTTTCTTTTTTCTTTTTTTTTTTTCTTTTTTTTTGAAAGGTATTCTAAGATCACAAATGCACTGATGGTAGCCTTAAAAGGAAACCTATTATGTCCATTAATGACAATTATTGAATGTCCAAATGGAAATATTATGCCAATTATCTTGAAGTGAGGCACACAAGTATAATTGGGCTGCTAGAAATGTAGGCATTACACGAAATAAAAGACTGCTGAGTTTAAGGGCGGAAGTACATGGTACTCCTGAATGGAAAAATCCGTGTAGTGCTCAGTAGTGATCAAACTTATAATGAGTATGGGCATTAAAGAGCGTACTTGGAGCCGGGATTATTATTTTTTTTACGCGCGAAGTTTGGAAAGCCGGTCCGGTCAGACAGTGTTTACTCTAATTGTGCGATCCTTGTGCTGATTTCTCTTTTATCTCTACAGGCGATAAAAGAGTGGTCAAGCTCTCATTAAAGTCTACGGAAACGGGATCCCAATTCATTTCCACCGACTTCATCTTCTACAACTGTAGCGTTCTGCAATCGTGAGTATCGCATCCAACCTTTTTTTTTTTTTTAGTTTGAGGAAAATTCATGTTATACATTTTCTCAAATCAATGTATCACTAAAAAAAAAAAAAAAAGATTTTGTTATGTCGTCAAAATGTCTTGTATGTCTAAAATGCCTTAAGTACTCTCTATGCAGACTTTCTCACTGTTACATTTACTAGAAACCGACAAACATCTTGAGATAATCATACCTTTGTAAGGAAAGGCGAATTCGGCCTAAGAAAAGAACCGACGCTGCGGTATGGACTCGTTCTAGATCGTCACTAAATGGTCATAATTGCCAACGGTGTCTAAGACATGCAGAGTAATTACACTGAGGTCCAGCCGCATGCTGTTGTGGATAATGTAAGTGTTTGGCTGGAACAGTGGAGTATGATTGGAGAAATCATTGTGGAGTATGTTCAGCCACATATGGGGACACAGTCCAGACCACAGCTGTGTTCAGCCAGAACAAAAGACCTGGATATCTGATAGGAGATAGGCTCTGACCATATTTTCTCAACAAGCTTCTTCAGCCTTGCTCTCAGCTCAGCCCTCTCTCTTTTTCTCAGTTTCTCTCTCTCTCTCTCCTCTTTCTCTCTCTCTCTCTCTCTCTCTCTCTCTCTCTCTCTCTCTCTTTCACTCTTTCTCTCTCACTCTCTCTCTGTCACTCTTTTTCTCTCTCTTTCTCTTTCTCTTTCACTCTTTCTCTCTCTCTTTCTCTCTCACTCTCGCGCTCTCTCTCTCTCTCACTCTCTCTTTCTCTCTTACTCACTCTCTCCTCTTTCTTTCTCTTTCTCTTTCACTCTTCTCTCTCTCTCTCTCTCTCTCTCTCTGTCACTCTTTTTCTCTCTCTTTCTCTTTCTCTTTCACTCTTTCTCTCTCTCTTTCTCTCTTTCTCGCTCTCTCTCTCTCTCTCTCTCTGTCACTCTTTCTCTCTCTCTTTCTCTTTCACTCTTTCTCTCTCTCTTTCTCTCTCACTCTCGCGCTCTCTCTCTCTCTCACTCTCTCTTTCTCTCTTACTCACTCTCTCCTCTTTCTTTCTCTTTCTCTTTCTCTTTCACTCTTCTCTCTCTTTCTCTCTCTCTCTCTCTCTCTGTGTCACTCTTTTTCTCTCTCTTTCTCTTTCTCTTTCACTCTTTCTCTCTTTCTCGCTCTCTCTCTCTCTCTCTCTCTCTCTCTCTTTCTCTTTCACTCTTTCGCCCATGTTTGTTCTCTGCGCTCTTGAGTTTGCAAGGACACACTCAAGTGAATGGAGTGGGTGTAAGGTTGCTAACCCCCCCACCCCCACCCCCCTCAGATCTGACCCTCCCTAATCATTTCCCTCTCTGTGTGACCAGTCTTCCTACATTCAGAACAGAGCAGTACATCACTTAACATGTTGAGCAAACACAATCATGTATTGTGAGCCGCCTCTTTTGTTTTTCAATCCAAATGAAGCTGTTTTTTCTTTTGGATTAGCATTGAAACCTAAAGGATATGCAAATTAATTTATCAGGGAAAAAAAAAAGAAAGCTCCAGGTCATGTCAGCAAGCTAAATGCTGGCAAATTTCTTAGAAAAAAACCCCCCCAAAACAATAGAATGCAAAAAAAAATAAATAAGTAAACAAAAAACAATTTGCTTGTGGGTTAAACATATGCAGGTTACATTTTAGGGAATAAAATTGGCTTGTCTGCTGGCAAAGCGCGCACACACACACACACACACACACACACACACACACACAACAATCAATTCTCCAGTGTGAAGAAGCGGGGCAGCGTAATCCGCGCAGGGTTCGGCAGTTGCCATGGCAACCCCCCGAACAGAGGCCTACCTTGCCAGAGCGAGTCTGCCCGAAGCCTGTGCCAGATTTCCTGTTTTCACAAAAGCCCTGTGGGAACATTTAGCCCTTGAATTGTTTCCCCCTCTGGTGAGGCTGGCGGACAGCACTCACTCACCCCGGCTCTGGTAACTCAGCCCTACCTTTTTTTTTTCTTTTTCCTTTTCTTTTTCTTTCTTTCTTTCTTTCTTTCTTTCTTTCTTTCTTTCTTTCTTTCTTTCTTTCTTTCTTTCTTTCTTTTTTTTTGCTCCCACAATTTTTGTAGGCACCGTGCTATGAATAAGTGCCCTCTCTCCCTCCCTCTGTTCCTCTGGGATAGTGACCACCAGTGTTAAGTGAAGGAGGGTGGCTTCCAGGCCAGCTTTGATTGATTGTATGCTTTCACAAAACATCTCTGCCATTCCAAGAATTTCCTCTGCAAAAGAGGTAATCTAGAACACATTAAAAATCGTAAATTACCCGCTCTCCGTTTAGCAGGATTACCATCCAAAACCCATCCAAAAGGTTTTGGTTTTGCATCTACATGAATCAATATCTCACAGGGTTCTGTTTGTGAAGATAGTTTTCTGAATCTCACAGGCAGAACTCAGTCTCTTTCGGTGTAGAGTCCAGTGCTGACTCTTGTTCTTAAGCAACTACATTCAAATCTTCACTTCATCAGCGTGTCAACTTCTGGCTGTGCTGTGTGTTCCCTGGCCTTTGCAGGAATGAAAGCAAAGTGAATTGATGGGGGTTTTATACTCCTGACGCAGCATATTGCAAATTTCAGCCAAGACTTTGAGATACTGTACTGCGTGCAGTATTCGCAGTGCATTTCCCCTGCAGTGAAACACTGCATCGAAAAAAAACCAAAAAAAACGACAGAGTTCATCTCAACCTTCTAGTCATTTCCATATGTGTTGACTGTCTCAAGCTCCAAGTTTGCATGTGAGATGCAGTGTCAGCCTCTGTGGAGTACTCATTCTAGTTGTTGGGTTAACAACGCACACATCCGCACATTATCATATTCTAATTGTACCGTGATAATTCAGTCTGTGTTTTGTGTGTGTGTTTGTGTGTGTGTGTGTGGGTGTGTGTGTGCGCGCGCATAAATGTGTTCAAGCTTGTTCCGATGTGTGTGAATATGTTCTTAGCGCGTGTTTGTGTGTGAAAGTGTTTGATTGTTCGCTCCGTGTGGGTGCGTGCCAGTTGTCATTGATGCGGGGGGGGGAAAGTATTAAAAAAAAAAAAAAATGCAGTATAATTTTTCAGTGGTTTTAGGAAATGGGAGGTGATATGCGCTTACAAATGTCTGTGATATTTCAGTAGCAGCGGCGGGCAGAACCGGAGCTCTCAGCATTGTGCAGACTGAAAGCAGATTACACTGTGCAGTGTGGCTCAGCATCTGATGTGCCCAGACTGCTGAGTACCCTCCAAAGGGGATTTGAACCATGTCTCTAGAGGGAAGGATATGATTAGTATGGGACAAAGTGCATGATTCTCATACTGCCTTTTGCTGTGTGCTGAATGCAGTATGGAGCAGTGGGGAGGCAAGAATATCAGGGTCAGCGTGAGACTAAGCACTAGGTTGAAATATTCCCCCCCAGCACTTTGACTGTTTACTCCTCTATCCCTCTCCCTCTCTCCCTCTCCTTCTCCCTTCCCCTTTCTTTCTCTCGCTCGCCCTCTCTCTGCCCTTTTGTCTTTTTCTCTCTCTCTCTCTCTCTCTCTTTTTCTGCTCCTGTGTTGTGGACCGCAGGTGTGTCTCGCTTATTTCACTCCACAGGCAGTAATGAGCTAATTGGAATCATGGTTAGAGCCACAGTTAAAATGTCCTTTTTAAGGCCTGAGTTAATGACTAATTGAAAGGCAACTTGAAGGTGTTGCGTCTTGCTGTTTCGTGGCGACTAATTGTCTGTGTCCACTGCAAAGCAAAAGAGAGGTTGATGACATATTGACCGGCGAGATTTACACGCGGCTTTGTGAACAAATCGCTCTGAAGTTTTTGTAATAAAGCGTAAAAAGCACGGTCCCCCAAATGTTTAAGATGACATCACAATTTGAAGCATATCTGAAATAGCATCTAGGAAGACGCTTGGATATTTGTAATAACATCCATGGTGATTTGTTCCATATGAAATTTTGTTTGCTCAGCTGGAGGACCATCAGCGAGTGTAAGGATCCTAAACGGTGTGTCTGTGTGCGTGTGTGTGTGTGTGTGTGTGTGTGTGTGTGTGCGCGCCTCTGCTCTCTCCCGTAGGTGCTCGTCATGCGTGAGCAGCCCGTTTCCTTGCAACTGGTGTAAATACCGTCACATCTGCACCAACAACCTGGCCGAGTGCTCTTTCCAGGAGGGACGCGTGAGCACTGCGGAGGTAAGAGTCCGCACACCTCGCCTCTCAGCCAGGGAAAGCTAATGACGTGTTCAGCAGTCCTAATTGACCACATTAACGCCGTAAAAAGCTGAGAGGATGTGTTCAGTTCAGTGGAAAACTATACGTGGACCCCCGACCCCCCCCCCCCCCCCCCGTCATCTTCGCTCGGGGCTTTGACTGGGCGACTCGACGGTTTGCTGGTTCTCAAACGAGCCAGTTGCTGTGAAGTTTCTGATTAGTTTGCCAGATTCTCTAACCGTTAATCATGATTTTTTTTTTTTTTCTGTTACTTCCACAATGTAAAAAAGGAAAAACGGTGCATATTTAAATGAAGTGACATTGGTCACGCCCTGAGTCTGAGGGAAGCTCAATACGAATGACAATGCCACTACTTGTGAAACTGTCTCTCACAAATATATGACTTCAGGCTGTAGGGACCACAACCTGGTCACGGCCCTTTGAACCTGGAACCGGTCAACCATACATCTCACACACTGCTCTCAATGTGTTTGTTACTTCACACAATTCCACCATTCACTGCACTGGGACACAGGACTCTCTGCCATGCTGGGAACTGGCCTTTTCTTCGGGAAGATTTTTGTGGCTCTCAATTAAGACGTGACATTTCAAAAATCATGGATGGTTTCAGAAATCCCAGACATTAAAAATCGTTTTTCTTGCAAACATAAGTATGTCCTTTGGAAGATTTGGCACAAATGTCTCATTCAACAAAAGAGCCTTAAAAGCCCCAAAAAAAAAGTCCAGAAGGGGAGGAGAAGAAAGTAAGGCATATTCTTTGTGGGAAAGTGGGACTCCTTGTGAATGCAGTTGGTCTTTCTTTCTATCCAATCACTAATTCTTAAAGTAGGATGAAATACATCCATCTGTTTTGACATAAATGAATCAGTTAATCAGATTTGTAATGAAATGCGCACTGTTTTTGACCATCTCTCTGGATTAACATCGATTTGCTCATTCAGATTTCAGCTCTAATATAGTACATCAGGTTCGTAGATTGTAGTCGAAATACTATCGAACACAAATGTTTCTGCTATCTCGTGTATCTTTTGTCTTTATCCATAGTGCTTGAAACCTGGCCAAATATTTGATCTTTTGGGCTCACTGATCAAGTTTCTTGCCAAATCCCATTGGCTTGGAGGAGACTAGTAGACATAGCCCAGATTTGGCTGAATATCAGACGTGCTTGCTTCTCTTTGTGCCTACTCCTCACTCCCTGTCTCTCCGTTTTTCTTCCCCTCTCTCTCTCTCTCCCTCTCTTTCTCTCTCTCTCTATCCCTGTCTTGGAACACATTGATTACACACTTGACTGAGCCTTAGACCAGCTTGGAGGCCTGTGTGAGTGAGAGTGAAGCTGTTGCTGAGACTCTTTCTGGGTTGGAGTTTTATTCTACTTGACGACTGAGAAATGGAGAAAAGGAATATTTATATGCCATTTTCACCTTCGCAGCCAGGGGATTTTACATTTATTTATCTCGCGCTTACATACTCCTTACATCACTGTAGCCCCGTGACATTTTTGTTCTTCACTAACAAAAGGGCCCAAGGAAACATGAAACAGTCCTCAGCGCAGGTCTTAGTTTGAATTTCACATTCAGAGGAAGTAAACAATATGCTACACAGTAATTTAATTAACTTCCATTCACTGACCTCACTGTGTTCAAGAGTTTATGTCACCATAGCAGACCACTGTTAATTTATCTAACTCCCATGCCAGAGTTAATATTTAATGACTGTAAATGCATCCAGTTTTTGCCCTTTTGTTACAGCTGCTGCTAGCCAACAAGGCAGAGCATTTTCATAAATGCAATTCTATCAGTATTTCAATTAGACAAATCATTAAGTATGCATATACTAACAGAGCGGCTTGCACATAGAGCAAGGTTAATTGGATCTGTAATCTGACCACGGAGATAATGACATGTAATGAGTGGCAGATGAAAGATGAAAAATAATTTGACAAATGATTGGAGGCTAATGTAAACATGGTAACAGAGTAACCCCCTTATGATTAACATTCATCTTATTTCTGTGGAACAATGCTCTACACAGGGTACAGGCAAACACAGAAGAAAGTGATGCCACAGAGAGAGAGAGAGAGACAGAGGGAGAGACACAGAGAGAGAGAGAGAGAGAAATTAAGAGAAAAGAATAAAAGCGCCCCTTTCTTTCACTGTATCATGGGGGCAGGGTACAAGCACCCCTCAGCTTTTTGGCACATTTTAATTTTACACTTAACTGAACATCAAAGAGATGCCTTATCTCGGCTTATCAGACGGTGCCAGCAGCGGGCAGAGGGATGCGCCCGTCACTGGTTTTCTCTCTCTCTCCCTCTCCCGCTCTCTCTCTCTCTCTCCCTCTCCCTCTCCCTCTCCCTCTCTCTCTCTCTCTCTCTCTCCCTCTCCCTCTCTCTCTCTCTCTCTCTCTCTCATTCTGCCCGCCTGCCCGCCCGCCTCCAGCACAGGGACTGACAATCTCCTTATCTCTCCTGAAAAAAAAAAAAAAAAAAAAAAAAAAAGGAATTACTCAGCGAAAACGAGTGAGTCATACAGTGTTGATACTGGAGGGGGGGAATAGTGAAGAAGCTGGCCAGCAGTGACTCCTCCACAACATTGGGAAAAAAAAAGATGCAGCGAACACACACACACACACACACACACGCCCTCATATGTATTCACTCATGCATCATCAGCTAAGGATTTTCAAACCGAGCCTGGGCTAGTAGTGAAGATGAAACAAGCTCAATGTCATTTTGGATAAAAAGAAAGAGGCCATGGGGGAAAATGTGTGTTGACGTGGGCCGGAAAGCATATGTAGGCTGTTTTTTTTTTTTACCAGAGTGGCTTACTTTAACATTTAGAATACAGAGCAAGGAAGATTTCTTTAGGCTGCTAATCAGTGATTCACTGGTTGGTTGGGGCTTTTAAAGTGGATGAGAGTATGAGAAAGAGAGAGAGAGAGAAAGAGACAAGGAGAGTGTTTGCTCAGTAGAGTGTATCCTCTATGCAACTTGCTCCTCGGTCTGAAAGCCCTGCTTTTGGCCCAGCCTGGGAGAGGTGCTTCAGAAAACAGAGACGCAAACACGGCAGCTCTCCACACACACACACACACACACACACACACACACTGTCCAGGAGTCTTTTGCAAGCATCTGTGTGTACGTGTGTGTGTGTGTGTGTGTGTGTGTGTGTGTGTGTTCGTGCGTGTGCACGTATACACACACACTCTAAGCAGGCCCCTGAGCCACTTCATAACCAGTGCCAGTTTCTTCCAGTCTTATCCACAACACAGCAGCACTCTCATCTCCTCTCTTCTCTTCAGTCTCCAGTACGAAGAGAGAGAAAGAGAGAGACAGAGAGAAAGAGAGAGAGAGCGCTAGCCAAACTCCCACTGCGCTTGAAAACCAACAGCACATGACGATGATTAAAAACCTACCTTTCTCTGCTGACTGACACCTTAATTTACAGCCCGCTAAAGTTCTTAATGTCTCTAAATATAGTCTTTAGCTAGAGCAGAATGACCTTAGCAGAACCAATTAGAGCAGGCATAAAGACGCGTTGGATTTTGACCAGCTATGAATGGAGCTGCCAATGTGCTCCGTAATGAGAGTTATGCTCATAATGAATTCAGACGAGTTTTTCTTGTTTTTTTTTTTCTTTTCTTTTCTATCTTGCCGTTTCAGAGTGTATTTCTTTTTGCATAATGACATGTTCCTAATGACTTGTGTTTGGCCATTTAGGTGAGTTTTCAGCATTTGTTTGTGTAAGCATATGTATAGTGACCTCTGTCAGTGGACCATGTTTGATCTGTAATTACCAGTTAGCGGAGTTAGCGGAGCATCTGCAAATCCTCTCAGACGTTTATGCCGACTGACTCACATCGTGGCCTGTGCGAAGAGATTTTGGAGTTCATATAGCTTAAAATGAGCTGTAAAATAGCTCTCTTTGGACAAAAAAGAAGCTAGCAAAATAAACGTTCTCCTCCACTGAGGCTTTGAATGCAAGCTGTAGGTCCTTGGATATAAACTTTATGATGAAAGATAGTCTTGGCAGGATTTAGATGGCTATGTTGAAGTGCCTGATTTAAGGGATTGTTTCTGGTATAGATTTATCACTGCTGGCAGTTTGGAGTCCAGAGATGTTTATTTTCTCTTTCCCACCCCAAAACCTTTATCATTTCGAGGCCTTTGGCAGTGTAAACTTAACCATGGATAGATTCTTCTTGCTCTTTTTTTTCCTCGCCTGTCTATTTCACTCTCTCCCTCCTCCCTCCTTCTCTCTCTCTCTCTCTCTCTCTCTCTCTCTCCCTCTCCTCGTCCTTCTTCCTTCTTTCTTTCTCTCTCTATCTCAGACTTAACTGATGAAACGGCCGTCCACTTTAATGGCGCTGTAATCATGGTTGATGTGCTGACTATGGTCTCCATACCTTACTTGTGTTTTTATGGATTTCACTGTTTTAATGAGTAAAAGGGCTTTAAATGACTCCCTCTCTTTCTCTCCCTCCCTCCACTTTTGACCGCTGCTAGGTCCTCCTGCCGTCACACAGGCTGCTAGCATAGCTAGTCTGCTCAACCTAATTACCGCATGTAGATATTTAACCTTAAAGACGCCCCCTTCCGCTGTGGTACTCTGGAGACAGGACTCACTGAGCGTAATGGGGACTGGGAGCTCAAAGACACATTTTTCAGATTGGCCTTTCCCAAAGGGACCCAGAGATCAAACACTGCCTTCTCTCTCTCTCTCTCTCTCTCTGTCTCTCTCTCTCTCTCCCTCCCTCTCTCTCTCTGTCTCTCTCTCTCTCTCTCCATCCAAAACAGCCCCCTCCCTGCATTGACCCTCCCTCTTCAGCAGCTTGTCTCTGCGGGGTGGCTCTTTTATTAACGAGTGGCGGGCGAGGTAATTAATTGGGGGATGAGTGACAGTGGAGCCATTAGCGTGGCAGGAAGCATAGCAGTGGCCCCTGCTCTCAGCGGTGGGGAGCGATAGGGACAGGGCTGGGACAGAACCGGGGCCCCAGCCAAGCAGGATGTGACACGGTGGGCGTCTGTCACCGGACAGCCATTACCCAGCAGCTAGTCGTTCCCGCAGCTGAACAACAACAACAACACACACACACACACACACACAAAAAAAAAAACCACATCAAAACACCAAAGGACCGCGCTGTGTAAGACAAGCTAATATGTATACGGGCGTACCACAGCAAAAAGACTCGGGGTCACGTCCATTTTCACACGCTCCCTTTTTCGCTTTTTCTTCCCGTGCCCAAGGGAATTGATAAGCTATCTTGTTTTTACATTACCAAACGCTTCGCCGCTAAAACAGTCTGACGTCACGATCTGATTGGGTCCCTCCGGCTTGTGTCATTGATAAGAAAGCTAAATGAAAGCTAGTTAAGGGGCGTCTGTTGCTTCATTGTGCTGCTGAATGTTGCGTTGGCTTAATGACATCCGGTTTCCTCGGCTCGTTCTGAACGCCGGCTCTTTTTTTTTTTTTTTTTCTTGAGAAAAAGTGAGAAAATTCTTCATTTTAGACGCTTCTCCCCTTGTGTGAGCAGCAAATGTATTTTGGAAAGGTAAACAAAGCAATTTCAGATGTTGAGAAAGGATTAAATTATTCTTTGTTGGCTCACCTGTCCAATTGTGGTAAATTGGGTTTTAGGATTTTTTATTTTTGCTGAACTGAGTTTGCTTGTAGTCGATATGGGGCAATGATGTGTTTTATAGATTCTGTGGGGTTTTTTTTTCTTTTCTTTTCTTTTCTTTTCTTTTCTTTTCTTTTCTTTTCCTTCACTGGCTCTCTCCCTTCACTCACAGTTTCAGTGAATTACCCAATCACAAAGCACACCGTGTAGCGCGGCAGTGATCGCCGCTTCCTCAAGTCAAAGTCAGTGGAGGTATGAGAGCAGAAAATGTCATGTAACCTTTAATTGGACCCGTTCCCAAATGATTTGGAGTCGGATATTTTCCACCGAGCAAAGGCAGCACATTTCATGGATTATGACATATGGAGACTGCAAATAGGATTAGTCGGAAAGAGGAAGATGGAAACAGAGAAAGGGCTCCATTAGACTAGTGACCTAATCGACTGACTGGTAGAAAAATTGTAAATATAAGCAACAGTTGATAATCTTGTCATTGAGAAAAATCGGATGTTTGCTTTTGTGTATGTGGTGTGTGGGTTTTTACGTGTGTGTGTGTGTGTGTGTGTGTCTGTCTGTCTGTGTGTATGTGCTTCGTGACCGCATTCGTCACGTAACTGCTTGAATGCATGGAATGAATCTTTGCTCCCCTACCGACTCGAGCTTTCAATGTTTCAACAGAGAAAAGTGCTTAGCAGTATGATAACTGAGATATGTGCAATAAGGTTAATGGAAACACTGTCAACAGGCTGTAAACTGCCAAGGCTTTCTTAATGGGGTGCTAATCAGCATTAGGGAACAGGCCTACTGGGGTGACACACACAGCTGCCTTGGAGGCTGGATTCAGTTACCTCGCGTCTATAGAAGTTTTTTCCTTTCCGTCCAAAAAGCTGACATGGCTGACTCTGGCAAGGTTTTTTTTTTTTTTTTTTGCTTTTTGAGGGCACTTTAATTCCAGTTTTAATTGTGTTAGTGTGTTTTTTTTCCAAAAGCCTTAGCGCAGTCGTGGAGCCCAACTCAAAACAGGGGCAGCCGCGGTTTTGCACGAAGAAAAGCGTTCCGCAACGGTTTTGGAAAAAGCTGTACCTCAAGTCTTTCGGCTTTCTTAAACCCATCTGAAACCTCTGAAAGTTAAATTTTAACTAACCGTTTATACGTCGCCTGTTTCGTTCATAATTAAGTGGCGATTAAGGCTCGTTAATGAAAAGGAGCTGACTGGCAGTAAGTGAGGAGAGCTGAACGATGTCTTTAGGGTGCAGTTGTATTCAATTTCTCAGGAATGCAGGGAGGGGGATTCACAGAAGTATTTGCTCACGCACCAAGAGCAGTCGCTGCTGTGTACCTTGATATATTTGTGTGTGTATGTGTGTGCGTATGTCTATGTGTGTTTCAGATCGTAGAGAATGCGGTTGGTAAAACACATATCTGTCATTCACTTTCACGTTAATACGCACTAATACAAGCAATCAGATTAGTCTGTCAGTCAGAGTTACTCAGAAAGTAGCATTTACTCTAATTATCCTTCTATAGGCAACCTGTTCCACCGTTGTTCTATTGTTCTGTTTCTATTATTAAAGATCAGTCCTGTGGAACCTGCTCCATTTTTATTTGCTATGGTAATTAGCCTGGTCTCTCTTTATGGACGTGCTGTCTGTTCTTTTTCTGTTGTTTTTATTGTGTTATCGCTCATCAAAATATGGCAGTCTGGTGGTTCCAATGTAATTTATCCCCATGAATTCATTGGTTATGCACAGAGAAATTACCAGGCAGACTTTTAAAGTGATTCATTTGGCAAATCATAACTTGTGATGGAACTAATGATGTATTCTGTGAAAACAGTCAAACTTTGTAGTTAAGTAAAAGCAGCAGCTGTGTCCTGTGTATTTTTATTCTTCCTTTTTAAAAAAAAAAATGAAAACTTGATGAAAAGCCCATTATGGTCCATTAACGGCCTCACCTGCGCTAAATTTCTATGACCACAATCTGTTATCAGTTTTTTCTTTTTTTTTTTTTTTTTTCCCCATGCATTTTTTTTTTATATCCTTGAATCAGCCTCTTGTGAAGCTAGAGAGATGGGATTTTGTTGTAAAAAAAAAAAAAAAAAAAAAAAACCTGTCATGTAATCCACTCAAATGAGTAGTGGTTTGGGAACCATGGCTGATGAATACGTTTGTACAGATACTCAGTGTGCGCAGTGAAATCCGCGGTGCTGCAGTGCATTAGCCTTTTCATATAATGCTCTTAAATGGAAAATGTGTCGCTGGTTTAGATCACTCATTTAGCCCAACACAGAGCTCAGGCTAAATGATGATTTGCATATCAGACCATATCACACGCTCAACACTTGTATGAGTCATTTGTTTGTTTGTTTGTTTGTTTGTCTGTTCGTTTGTTTCTAAGACAGAGAAAGTTCTTGTTTCAAAGAGTGTGCCTAATAGTATGCACCCACACTGTTCCTCTGGACCAGCAAGGGAGGAGAGGAAGGGGGGCATAGCTCATGTATGTGTAGGGTTGCATTTCATTGAGTAAATTTACGATGTTAACGCCTGTTTAAATGAGAATCTGTGCGTCTCCACAGTAAACTGTCGCATTTTTACAAATGTGTTACAGTGTAAATATAACACTTGACATCCAAAGTGCTGCTGTAAATTGTGCCAAGTCGCTACTGTGAAGTAGATATTCAAAATCAGCATTCAAAACGACGTCCTTTTTTTTAAGTGAGATTATAAATGATGATTTGGAGCGCTCATTCAGACACCTCAGGACTGGGTCGAGCCATTTACCGTAATCGGACTCCGACGAGAACTACTCTCTACCGTCGCCTTGTCTAGACGAGGCTAGAGGTTATTCACTCTTTTTGATAAATTGAATTCATATCACGGTAAGATCACAAACATTCTCTCCCCGCTACTCACACCACCTGTGCCACCACCGTCTCTCGGCTGGAAGTACATCTCTCTCCTCGTACGGCCAATATGAAAATGAGATTTATTGACGTGCCAGTGTACAAACCCTTACAAATCAGCTGCCAGAGTGAAGATTAATGACAGAGTGGGGTTTGGGGGTTGCATCATTGTTAAGCGTGGCACTCGGTGTCCACACACACACACACACACACACACACACTCACACGTGTACATACATATGCAGACGTACACGCGGAGAGAGAGAGAGAGAGAGAGAGAGAGAGAGAGAGAGAGAAGTCAAGCCGCCAAGGCTGATTTATGAGTTTTCCTCTGGCAAATTGCTTTTACTGCCTCCTTGATTATTGTTCACCGTTAAATAGATAACAGATCATACTAAACATCCTCTAATGCACAGCTGGGTCTGAGAGGGGGACACTGAAACTGAAGTCATGCACAGCTGCTTCTAAATGGACACTGCTGCAGCCGGAGTCCCTGCCCGTAATGTACAGACGGTTTCCTATTTCTGGGCCTTGATAATGGCTTATTGTTGGCTTGGTGAGGCTCCACAAATTATTTCAAGCCATGTCAATAGAATTTCCTTTGATAAATGCCTGGATCCATTTCAGGACGAGTCGCTGGTAATCGCAGGTCTAACATGAGCAGACATGCAGGACTAAGAGAGATATTCATTTGCCGCTTCATCAGTGTGATTTGCAAGGGAAACCTGTGGCTCGTAAAATAGGAGATGGATGCAACAGCTGTGTAATAGGGGATTTTAACCTCCGTTTGCTTTGGTTTGAGGCTCTTTCTCCGTTAATGGTCCTTTCTCTCCATCTTACGTACATCTGACTGTCGGTACAGGAAGGGCTGTATGTTTGGGGGAAAACTTCCTGTTCGATGGATATAAGTCTTCATTTTCACTTGAGTAATCTGCCATCAATACATCTTCCTTAGTCATAGCGAGAAGGCATTAATTAATGAGTCTGAATTTTAACACTTGTCATTTTAATGAGTCTAACTAGAGAAAATGACTTGGATGCGTAATGAATGATAACTTACTTTCTTTTTCTTTTTTTTTTTTTTTTTTCTTCCTCTGTTATTCAGGGCTGCCCACAAATTCTACCCACTAGCAACATACTGGTACCTGCTGGGATAATTCGACCTATCACTCTGCGCGCCCGTAACCTGCCCCAGCCGCAGTCAGGGCAGAAGAACTATGAGTGTGTCTTCAACATCCAGGGCAAAGTTCAACGTATCCCCGCTGTGCGCTTCAACAGCTCCTGTATTCAGTGCCAAAATACCTCGGTAAGAACCCTGTGCCTCCCTCCACATATACCAAACACAGTCACCGCAAGAATCACTCAGCACATCCACGGATAACCTTTTTACCCAACGAGTCGCGTCTTTGACGGACTAATACACGCTTTAGCTCCTTTTTTTTTTGGTGTTTCTCAAAATTCAGAACTCACTTAGATACCGGGTACCACGAGGAAAAAGTCCCTTTATGTCTTTAATAATAGATGTATTAATGGAACAATTGAAGATCAGAAGTTCATTTCGGTAAAACTGTAAGTATAGCTTTCTTGTTGGCTGGTCCTTCAACCCACTATCTTCTCACTGAGCCCGGTGCGGTCCCACTTCACATCGTGAAGTGCTCGTAGAGGACTCCATCAAAACCGTCCTGCTAATGTAGAGTGCTGGTTAATCATCACTCCGTCCTCTCTCCTCATCAAGCGCGGGGTTTCTGTGCTTTGTGGCCGGTGATTATTCTTTTTACTTGGTTGTCCAAGCGAATATGGAGGTTGTGTTAAAAGGGTTTGAAGTTTCGCTACCCGTTCTCTGATATGTATTTTTAAAGCAGCGTTTCGTAAATGGCGGCCGCGTTATTTTTTCACTCGCCTATTTTTTTTTTAAATTATTTATTTATTTGTTTTTATTTATTTATTTATTTATTTATGAATCCCTCGTGACCCGGGTGGCATTTTGAAAAATTGAAAAGAACATATGCTTTAATTTGCGTGATTATCCTGGGGAGTGGGATACTTAATAACGTTTTTGCCCTTGTGTAAATGAGGCTAGACAACCTGCAGACTGCACACTGCCACACACGGCACACTCCTCTAATGGCAAAGAGGCAGACAAGGAATTTGTCTTCAGACAAAAAAGTGTATGAAACACCAAGGTGACTTTCTATTGAGTCACTGATCACCTAAAAAAAAAAAAAAAAAATTTCCTTATCTGGGAAATCAGCAAAGACATCAATTCATTGTGTTCAAATTCTTGTTTGCTCAATCCCAATGAAAAATGTGGCACGTCATAGCACTGACATTGAGAGTCCCCCCCTCTCCCTCTCCCTCTCTCCCTCTCCCGCTCTCTCTCTCTCTCTCTCTCTCTCTCTCTGTCTCTCTCCCCCCCCCCCCTCTCTCTCTCTCTCCCTCTCTCTCTCTGGTTGTCTTCACTGGGACTTCTTCCTGTCTTACCCCTTTGCTCTCCGTCCCCTCACCCTCTGTTTCATGGTGGGGTTGCAGACGGCTGCCTTCTGTGACCCATCTGGTTGTCACAGTAACCCCAGGGAATCTTGTAAAATAATTAGCCGGGGCTCTGGATGTGGGTCTTAATATGCTCTGACAATGTGACCTGGTGAAAGGGAATGAAGTGATCCTGTTTCAGTTTGGGGGGGGGGGGGTGGGGGGGGTGGAATGTCGGGGTTAGCACCACAGAACGTGCGTCTCCTCGATCGCTCAACCCCGCGGGGTCAGAGGGCAACACGCGCGCGCGCCTCCGTACTCTCGACAGGACAATTGATGTTCCGTGGCAATTTCGTAATGAGGCGAAGGTCCGCCGCGCCCACGCCCATCCGCCCGGCTCGTCGCTCGGGATTGATTGTCGTCCTCTGGTTGGATGACACGACACTGCGCCACTCGCCGCCTTTTCGGAAAAAGGGCCTCGCGATGGGCCTCGGCGCGGAGAGAGCAACTGTTGTTCCCCCATCTGCTTTCACTCATCTCTCCGCGCTCATCACTCTTTCTGTCTCTGACCCCCGCCCCTCCCGCATCCGGCTACGCATTTAAATTGAAATTGAAACACGGTCTTTTTTTTCTTTTTTTTTTTTTTTTTTTCTTCTCACTGTTCGTTTTAAAGCAGAAGCTATGGGAGCCGTCTCGGGTTTCGCGCATCGAGGGCGTAGGGATGAAAAGCGAGCGCGTAGAACGCGTAACAGTTTAACGAAAGCAACAGAAAAGCCATTTGTTTAACAATGCACAACGCACTGTGTGCAGTACGCTAAATAAACGGAGCTGAAGAGAGCCGCGTGTTAGGTCTGAACTACGGCAAGAGGAGACGTCGGAGATTGACGTCGCTTGAAGTGAGCATTTGATGTCCGGTTGCAGTTTCGCTTTATCTGATCTCAGTAAGAGGACCATCGCTGTTTGAAAGCTGTCTTTCACCAGTCACTTTCATTCACTACGTCTCTATCTGCTGCCCTCCTCCCGTCCTGTTTCTCTCCTCCCATTCTGCGACCCCCCCCCCCCCCCCCCCCCCCCCCCCCATAGACACACACACACACACAAACACACTATTCACATGCTTTCTTGGCTGGGATGGGCCACTCAGATTAATTGATAGCGTGATTACGTGTGACACGGGAGAGAAAGAGCACATCATCTCTTCCTCTGTGCTTCTCATGCATGCCACGCACCTATTTATAATAATAATTTTGCATGTGTAAAGACATGGTACAGATTACATACAATCCCTGGAGAGCTGTGTCACGCATGCACACACACGCACACACTCTCTGACACACACACACACATTCACTTACACAAGGCAGCAATGATCAATCAATATGGTCGGCAAGGCAAACAGAGCAGCTTCATTCCTGTGATGTTTTGGCCAAGTGACTTTGAGGCCACGAGGTCCATGCTAATGCAATTGTGAGTGTCCTCAGATGGGCGACGCCAAATCAATCAATTTCATCTTCTGTTTACCGGCATCTCGCTGGAAACTCATATGAGTCAGTCAGCTTTTTTTTTTTTTTCTTCTTCTTTTTTTTTTTTGAGTAGTGGACTTCTGCTTCAGAGCCATAATTACTCAAAGTAGATTTTTTTTGGATTTGTTTATCTTTTTTTTTTTTTTTTTTTTGCAAAAGACTAAGTGGCTTACAGATTGTCTCAAGCAATTATATTATGAGTATTTTTGTTTCTTTGGTTTTTTGAGCAGTTGCTGTTTTCCTTATTTGTGGAGGCTGGAAGACATTCTCTGATGCTGATGTCAGCCCTGTACGACATTCAAACACCTGTGATGCGTGTTTAGGCGTGTACGCATCAGCACCTCTCAGTAATGCTGTAAGAACATGAGCTGAGAGCAAGGGAAGCCAAAAAAAAAAAAAAAAAGAAAGAAAAGAAAAAAAAATCACACAGACCGCTCGTATTGTATTACAGCTCGTTAAACTGCCTTTACCCCAATGCAAATGTCCTCCCCGCGGGCTCGCACAGGGATTAAGGGGCCATTATTTTTGACAAAAATCGAGTTAACTTGCCCTGCATTCTCCCTAATATCTCAGCTGCTGCCTGCTCCTGCTCGAACCTCACCCAAAAAACCACGGACAGCTGCCTTTTCAGCATCTTACAATGGGCTTGTTGTGTAACTTCAGCCTCCCGAAGGCTATGAAGGGGCTTACTGTATCCCACAAAACGGCCGGCCAAAGGTTCCGGGCCGTATCTCTGTGGAACATGGGAGGAGGAATCCGGTAATCAAAAACAATCAAATAGCATGTACTACAAATTGCAAAACAATAACGGTAACAACAGATTTCCTTGTGTGGTTATTCACTTGTTTGGCAAACCAAGCCAAACGTATGGATGGAGACTCAGAGACTGGAGATCAGGCTTAGATAAGAATGACGAATGATTCAAACCGGAACCTTTCACAAAAATGGATTACAACTGTGTGTGTCCCTAATAGCTCATGATTCTGATATGCAACCCGGTGGACAAGAGGTTTATCTACATCCTTTAGTCTAACCCCAACCTGTTTGTGTCTAAAATCTCTTTACATGAGCAAGTTCTCCTCAAATTGAATAATGCTACTGTACGTTTGTATCACTTTTTTTTTTTTTTTTTTTATCAAACCGAAGACAAATTGCCCCCGATGGTTTATGCAACAATGGAATAAAGCTACTCTGTTATATGTCCAGGCTGCATGGATCTGATCATCCAAATGCACAATTTAAAGTGTCAATTGAAGCCTCCGCTTAAAAATACCTCAGTTTTCTTGATTTGTTACCTTATTAAGAAGCAGGGGCGACATGAACCTTAATCCAAGCTAAAACGTATCTGCTTGTTTGTTTCCTTTGTCTGTCTTTTCTCTTGATTTGCACTGCAGACATCAGCAAATCCTTCCATAACCTGAATAAATCAGTTTTAAGCGTCTCCACTGCCTACAAACAGCCTATCAAAGAAGTGATAAATGTGTTAGTTGGAAGTTGAGTCATAACAAGCATTTGCTTGTGCAGTGCATTGCCTCATTTAAGTTGCAGATAAAAATGAGTTAGCCCCAGTGTGCTTCATTAAACCGAATCAAAATACGCAGAATTTCATAATTTTTCCAGGTAAGAAGAAAAATGTCCGAACTGATTCCCCGCGGACGTAAGTGTTGCTAAGCGCCGCTGACCCCTTAGCGACAAGCACTGGCGGTGTTACCGGGGAAACGTACAGTGGAGGCCTTTTACACAATGCCAAAGTTCTGAACTACCTCTTGATGGAGAGAGCTCTCACAAAGAACACCATTATTGGCCATGCAGGATAGCAAAGCTTTTTGAATAAAAACACTTAAATGTTATTTTTGTCAGGCTTTTTGAACCAGCTTGCCCTCATTATTCTATTATTCTCATCAAGTGCTCAATCAGAAATTAGCTTTTTCTTTCCTCTCACTGCAAAGAGGTACATGCGAAACCAATTTTAATGACCAACCAGGCAGCATGTGAACAAGGTCTAACGTATAGCTTCAGATGTCCAACAGAGATTTTGTGAAATTTTTCGTGCTGATTATGCCTTCCTCATCCCATGCGTCCATCCATACTGTAGGTTCATTCTGTCATGGTGTGGAAGATTCCGGCTTTTTTTTTTTTTTTTTTTGAGAACCCACTTTCATGTGCTTGCCTTTTATTTTTGTAAGTCTAACTGAGCGGCTCAGTGGTCTAACTCAAAGGATCCAGCACTTAATGACCATCATGTTGCAGGTGGCTTTCGTGAAATAAATTGATCGGCTAATGCGGTGATCAATCATCTATACGCATCAGAGCTCTAACTCGCTTCATCACATTAACTTAGTGCGTTCTCCACTCAACAGAGAGTCTCAGCTGTACTGTAGCTCATTGGCTAAATGAGGAAATTACTCCACAAGTGGTTGTGTAGAACTTTCTGGTGTCTGAGATCAGCAATAACATCTTGGTCATCATAAGGAAAGAATGCTTTGGTTAGGTTTGGAAGAGAGCTCTCGCTTTGCTTATGATGACACAAGTTCAAATGGCTGCCCGTGCTCCAGTCTCTCTCGCCCTCTTTTCTCTTTCTTTTTCTTTTTTCTTTCTTTTTTTTTTTTTTTTTTTAGCATGGACCACGAAAAACGCCGCTTTTTTTTTTTTTTTTTTCCTCTTGGGAATCCAACCAAACCAAAAACACAGAAAAGAACACAAAATCATTAGATTTTTTTTTTTTTTTGAACATTATGAAAATCTCCACTCTTACTCCTCTTTTCGGTGCTAATTAAAGAAGTGATTAAACATATGGTTGAACAAATGATGTCGCTAGCTTTAATTAATGCATATGATGAACATGCAATTTATATGATATCTTTAGGGGAAGATGGTTCTTGGTTGTTTTTGCTGAGTTTGGTCCCTTTTTTTAGTAAGTTAATTAAATGTACTGAGGGGGAAAAAAACCTTCATCATTAAGAGTCATTGATTTTCATTTTGTCACTTAAAGGGAAACAGCACAGACAATCCATTTGGACCCAACTCACATACGGACAATCTTCATTTGTTGCCTTTTTTTCGTAGACTTGTTTGAGAAATACATTTTATTTTCCTAACGTATAAAACTCCTCCATTATCTGGATTAATTGCAATCACTTAAAATGGAAACCCTGCATTTTAAATGCCAGCATTTTCACTTTGGGTCAATAAAAGCCCAGCATTATTTATCATACTCAATGCAGTAAACAGCAATGCTGTATTAACTTCATTCCAATTAGTAAATTATTAAGAATGCCAGTAATTAAAATCTCATGAAGTGGGTGGGCTTACGTTTGTTGAATCGAACAAAATAGAAGAAAACCCATCAAAATGGCCTGAGATTGTCTTCTTATCCCTATGATAGTTTGTGTCTGAAATGTGTAGTTAGGCTTTTGGCATTTGATAGAAGGTGAGATTACCTCACTGTGTTGGGTTTTTTTTTTTTTTGTAGTCAGGCCAATGAGCTTCTTGACAGATCCAGGCCAGTTTGTCTCCACATACTCTTCCATACAGTGGAAACACCAGGACTGAAGAAAATCAATTCACAACTGCCAGAGATAAGCTGCATTGTATGGGCCAACACAAAAAGGCTTCCACCCATTTACACATAGCTGCTAATCTCCTCAAAGCTGCCTGCCTCACACTTGAAAAGAGGCAATAGCCTAGAAAATACATTACATTACCTCCAAAAATACAATGTGTATGACTCTCCTGTGGCTTTCATCATCAGAACCTATAGAGGAGGAGTGTATGACAAACAACCTAGTTTTGGAGATTTAGCGCCTTTTTTTTTTTTTTTTTTTTACCCTTTGAAGACATCTTTACTTTTTTATATATTCAGACCCGTCTCCTCAGATAAACACACATCCCTCTAGCAGAACCGGCTGCATTTGATATTAACACCTTTTT